>NC_085016.1:15848883-15866383 GCF_963854185.1 Sardina pilchardus
CTCTCTCTCTCTCTCTCTCTCTGCCCGCCTGGCCGAGAGTGGACCTCAGCTGCCCCCCGCACAGCTGGTGACTCCTCTTTTCCACTTCTCTCCGCTTATTTTCATCACAGGAGGCGAAGGGAGAAAAAAAACAGATTCTGTGACCCACCCACCTCTAGTGCTAACACCCATTTCCCAGTAGCTCGCGGCTCTGCGCATACCCCCCCCCCCCCTCTATAGCAGCCAAGTTACCTTTTGTGCTGTCGCCGTCGGGGGAGACAGCAAAGGCTTTTTAAAAAGGTGGCCGTGGCCCAGATGGAGACTTTTCAGCTGTCAAAAACTCTGAGTAGCACTCAGCTATTTTGTATTTGGTGTGTCACCTTGAATGCTAAATAAAGGGACTGAAAATAGAAGAGTGGCTTCCAATGCCTCGATGGATTCCCAGACAACTTTAACAAAACGAGGTAGAACATGCAGTCAACATCACTTGTCCTTATTTTTTTAGGACTGTGTGATACCCTGTAGATTCTTACGTGGTCTATTCACTTCACATTCCTTTTCATTCCATTGTGGCTCCACAGCAATGGGAACCTTGGGATCATTAACAGCTAGTCCGTGGGAATTTGTAGAAATAAGAGACCAGTATCATTGGTCGAGGATGCACTGGGCAACTTTAGGAGCAATGTTGCTGGGCTATGTTTCTGACTGGTGTTATTTAGGCACATTTCCACTGCAATTGGGCCAGAAGTATTTATCTGGAGAACTTCAATCATCAGCAGGCCACTTATTGCGATTATCCAATCAGAAACCTGCCTCATATTATTGCCTCAGAGTGGCTCCATGTGTCACTGTCGCTGACAGGTCTTTTCCCTGTCCCCTCTACCGCCACCTCAAGGTGCCTTGACTGAGAAGTCAACTGGAGGAGGAACGTTTGCCATACTACCAAGGGTCAGTCTAATGTGTGTGTGTGTGTGTGTGTGTGTGTGTGTGTGTGTGTGTGTGTGTGTAGGGGAGGTATGTGGGTTTATGTGGGAGGACTTATCGCTCCGTTTTCATTCGCTCCTGTGGGATGCTGAGCTGTATAAGTCTTGCATTATGATGAATGAGACGTCTGTTCAGTGGATTTCATTCCACAGTCCTTTGTGAGTTTAACCCATTAGCTACTTAACCTGAACCCTTTCCCATAAGATCAATATAAACATGTAATAACCGTGTAATAGCAGATGCCTTGTTGTTATTAGAGCCCATGAAAAGTCATCTCATCATCAAACTATTTATAAGCATTGTGATCACATACTGTATTTGTGATCATATTGCTCATATTTGGTAATAAAAAGGAGAGCTTCACTGATGTGAATAGTAATGAAACATTTGCATCTGACAGGCTGAGCCAGGTTGTCCTACACTCTTAATAAAAAAGGGTTCTTAGGGTGCTATGTAGAGCCATGCAGGCTTTAAAGAATCCTTAGGGGTTCCTTCGATGGCCCCTTCAAAATGGTTTAAAGAACCATGTAGGGGTGCCATATATGAAGCATGGTTTTGGTTCTATATAGCACCTTTTTTAGAGTGTAATGTCGTATCCCTTCTAACCCTGAGCAAGATGCATCCACTGATGCCCATTAGCTCTGTCACTGTGTTACCTTACCTGACCCTGGGCCTCTTGCCCCCACCGACCACACCTACGACACAGGGGTAGTGGAGGAATAGGAGGCCACCCCCGTTGGCATCCTGACTGCCCAGAAGGCGTGTGCCATGCAGGGCCTGAGACACTGGTTCGGACTACTAACCACCGGAGCGCAACACTGGGGGTGAAACCAGAGCAGGAGAAACTTGCTGAGTCGCCGGTGATCTGGGTTTGCTCTAAAACCACGTCAGCACTTTCCCCCCTTTTCTCCTTCACACCCTCCCAATGCTGCTCCCCTCATATTTTTTTCATTCGTTCTCTTCCCCCCTTCCCTCTCTTTCTTACCCTACCTTCCTTCACTCCTCCCTCTCTCTTTCACTTTCACTTACTCTCTCTCTCACTCTTCCTTCGCTCCACACTCTAAACTCTCTCCATTGCTCTCTCTCTCTTTCTCTTTAAACTCTCTCCATCGCTCTGTTTCACACTCTACTTGCCATTAGAGTATCGGGGTCTCCTTGACTGGCGAAGTGAACAGGAAGGAACCCCTAAGCGGAGTGTGAGCCTTGACGTGTGGCGGCGACAAGACTGCAGTAAGCGCTCCGAGTGAAGACAGCGGAGGATGATTCACTCGCATGACAGATCGCCTCTCTGGGTTCACCCCCGGATCTGGCTGACGTCTGGCTGACATCTGGCTGAGTTGCGGCTTTTGAAGATCTGCAGTGTTCCAAAGGCAGCGGCAGCCTTGCTTGTCTGCTGCTTTCAGGTGTGTCAGGTGGAGTGTTTGACAGGATTGGGGTAGACTGAACCCAGCAACAAGGCCTATATCCGTATTATTAGTTCATGTGTCTCCTCCTCGTGTTGTCTCCCTCCTCTCCTCATGCACATGAACACACTTACAGAGACGTACAGTATGCACGCCCACATGTCAATGGTCAATTTATTTACACATAGACACATACACATTCACATTCATCCTGAAACTGAAATGTTCCATCATACAAGCGTCATATTATTTGCACGTGTGTATGCAGTGTCTCTCTCTCTGTTTGTGTGTGTGTGTGGTTGGATTAGGATCTCTATTTAGTAAAAACAGTGGTCAGGGAGGTCTAAAAAGCCAGCGGTCTGTGTGTGTGCCGTCATTAATATTTGAAATTCCTTGAAAGAAGTGTACCAATCATGCATCATTTATTCCGCTGTTCGTCACAGCCACAATGTGCCTCCTTCTAAAGATGGAAGCTACTGTATGCCCAGGTATATCCAGGTTTCAAGAAAACACTTACTGGCGTATAAAAATATTTACAATACAGATGTGCAACTTTGCAGAAAAAAAATCACTTTGCAGAAAAAGAAAAAAAAAATCAATTATTCACAAGGAGAGGAGAGGTCTCAAGTCTCTTTGCTAGTTTTGTGCTGGATTTGGCGAGTTCATAGCCATTCCACAGGGGGGAAAGTAGGTTTAAATTCATGCTGATACTACTGCTACCTTCATCGCTTCATATCGTTCACCTCTCCTCGGGATATCAGCAGGGCTGCCAACTTTTTTAGTTCAGCTTGGAGCAGGGGTGTTGTTCAAGACGGAATTGTGGTTGTGGACATGGAGAGGTGGGGGTCTGGGGGCATAATTACCATCATTCACGCAATTATTTGTAATTTGACTTTAAAGTATGGGGTTATATCGTTTTTGTTTTGTGATGTTGGTTTGATGGACTGTCAACTTCACTAATCGCCCCGGTCCAAATAGCCCTCTTTCACCCGAGCATAATCTTTTCATTAGTCCATGAACTATAGAGATCTGTCTGTGAGATTTTAAAATCATACACACACACCCACACACACACACACCCACTCACTCACTCACTCACTCAGTCACATACACACACACACACACACACGCACACGCACGCACACACACAACTTACCTAAGATCCACTTTCCGGATAAAAGGTGCTCTTTTATTTAAAAACTTGTGATCATTTATGTTAGTTGAGCCCCATTAACTGCTATAGACTTTGTGCCATCACTAATTCTGCACATTGTATAACATTTGCAGTTGGCTGGGCTGCCGATCGATCCCTGATATCAATTGAACTCCGTGCGGCAGAAAGAAAGTTTGGACTAATAAGAACAGCGGTACTTGACCTCGCACCACTTCGTCTCTCCGTCTCTCTGGCCGGCGGTATTATATTTCATGGATCTCAGGTAAGCGAGGGGTTCATTACGGTCCAGGTGGACAAGTCTGTGCAGCCACGATGCTTCAAGAGTACTAACTACGCATGGAAGGACACTAAGTGGAATTTACAACTACAGCTGTGGTTCCTGCAGCTATCCATGTACTTGTCCACATGCATATACTGTACATGATCAAGGCCTACATGTGCGCTCAGACCAAAACCGACAAAAGTGCCAAAGTCGCTGGTGAAGCTCATAACATGACACTCAACCCAGTTCAGCGCCGAAAGCGTCAAAGCCATGACGTGAAACATTCAAACAGACCACAAGCAGCAATCCTGAGAGTTCAACATTCTAATTGGTTGACGCCGAACCGTGTCATAGCTCATTACCATAAAGTTAACTGAGGTTCAACTTTTTTCTGACGCCCATGACGCCCATGAAGCCGCGCTCACGCCCAGACCACGTTTGACGCCAGTAATGCCGACTCTCCATAGAAAATGAATGATTTCCGGCGCGCTCTTGATGCTTTTGACGGTTTTGGTCTGAACGCAGTTATGTTGTCTGTGTCTGTGAGTACACAAGGGTCCTCTGGGGTCCAAGTGAAGTCAGTTTCGTCATCACAGGGTCAGTGTGTGGCTCTGTTTGGATGTTCGTGTACCCTCCCATTTTGGTTCAAGTCTGCATGGTCACTAAAACTACAAGGACACCAATTAATGCTTCATTCACACCATGTGTGACGCGTTTGTTCCGCCTCCGTTCCGTCAAACTGTGTCATGGATGCGTGTGTATAGTCACGCAAGGACCGCCTCTGATGCCAGGCTGCTGAGGAGAGTCCACTGTCTTTCATTGTACCTCTATTCTCTAGCTGGATTTTGGTTGCAACACAGCTAAAGACGTGTAAAAACTCAAACCCGTTAACGTGGGCGCTGAACCAAAAATAAACAGGTAAAGAGCCGCCATGCACATGCTATGCATCACCTACAGGTGTGAATGAGGCACTCATGGTGGACTAGAATCTGAGAGCAACTATGCATCTTAAGCTGTCCATGTGTGCGTCGGCAGCCAAAGGCCAGCATCGAGACCTTTCTCTCTCTCCTTCTCTATTCCTCCTTTCTTTCACTCCTTCTGCTTCACTCACTTATATTCTATCTCTCTCTTTATTGTTTTCCCTTTCTCTCTCTGTCTCTCTCTTTCTCTCTCACTCACTCCTCACTGTCTGATGTACTGTAGGCTGCAAAGAGCAAGCCAGGTTCGCCCACGGAAAAAGCGGCAACAGCTGAACCGAGTTTCATGATCGTGACAGTCATCCAGCAGATCCCTACTCCTTGAAGACTGCACCGCACGCACACACACACACGTGCACACACGCACACACACACACACACGCACACACACACACCCCCACGCATGCACACACACACACACATACAAACGTGCATACACACTCACACACGTATACAAAACACACACACACACACACACACACACATCCTCTCTCAGATGATAACCAAGGTGGACGTTTCCCCCAGCGATGCCCTGGTGACTGCTTCCATTAGGGGAGCATATTGATTATGCACGGTGCACAAAGTGTTGCTTTGCATCTTAATCAGGGGGGAGAGTGTGGTATGATGCCATGGCCCAGGCCTGCCGTTTAGTCCTGCCTTGACTTAAAGCGGTATCGAAGGCTTGCTCTGATTGGCGAAGGAGAAGCGAAGCGTCCCTACGGTGAGACGCCATTACTCACACCTTTAATTACGGGTCTCCAGAACCCCATCCACAGCATAATGTAGATGTCTGCACTTTCAGCAGGCTGCTTAACCAGTAAAAGTGCTCATGGGACTAAGCTATGCAGGGCTCAATACATTCAATTAAGTGATCAATAATCGGCATGCATTGACACACTTTTGCTGACTGGGATTTTGACTCTGCAAAAAGACAGGCGCTATGAGCCATGCAGTCTGAGCAGTCACGTGTTACACTAGACATACATTTCAGTTGCAAAAGACATTGAAGTGACAGTTACAAGTTAATTGTGGCTAAGGTTTGTTATCCTTAGATATTGCTATTTAAAGTCATAGACATGCAGTTCTTCATACTGGTTTAGATTCAGCCAAGGCGGTATCAATATATCTAGTCTAAGCAAACACCATCCCAATTTGCTTCAATTTTGGAAAGGTCTTTTGTTCAGTAGCTGAGGGCCTTGACCTTAAGCCTTGTGCACCAAGGCTGAAACTTTCCCTCTGCAATAGATGCAATTTCAACTGTCACCACCGAGGGGCGCATTTTCAACTAAGCGCAATCCATCCAGCTGATGTGCTTCCATTTACATCTGAGATAAAGAAACACTTTCTCTTCATTTTCGAATACTTAATATATCCAGGCTGCAAAAACAACTGATAGACGCAAACATTTATACAGAAGGGGTGCAATCAATTAAATAAGCGTTTCTGCATGGAGAGAGAAGCAGTTACATGCTTATAAATGTGCCTGGGGACAGTATGCAAACGAGTTCCGTATCAATCAAAGAAATCTCTGTTCGTAGGAGGAGCCCATTCTATCAATTCGGTACCACTGTGTACTGAGAGAGGTACCGTACCCCATATTGGTTCTCAGTCGGGTTATCAGCTGTACAGCTGAATGCAGTTCAGAGGACTTTTTGTTGTCAAACTCCGGAGGGTGTCTGTCACTTTTCCTTTGAGACTCCATAAATACCAGTCGGTTCCTGGTTCATCTCAGTTCCGGCTCTCTGTTTGGCTAGAGCATCGCCGGACCATTATTCATGCGCATATCCTATCGTCTTACGTCGGTGAGAGCAGGGGTGAGACAAAGAAAATCATTGGTCCTGTTTCGCCGATAATTCTTTTTCTCACTGGCTGCGATCCGTCTTTGGGTCCTCACGAGTTGGCAGTTACACCTACAGCGCTGTCTCGGGCGCACGTCTCTCTTCGGCGAAGCACCCCAGCGGCGGAGAGTGGGAGCTGCGCTCTCAATATGCGCTCGCAGCTCGGAGGGAGAGGACCGACAGTGCACGAGGCAGCATCAGCAGCATCAGTCCCGGGGATGGATTGCGTTCTGTGCGGCAGTTTGCGTATGCCAAGAAGGAGACCTTAAAACATGGGGGGAAATGAAGAAAGTAGATAAGTCGAACCCATCGCCGAACGTCGTATTAACAGGGGAACGTCATTTCGGCGTGCATTGTGCCAAGAAAGTTGGTCTGAGCGCTCGCATGCGTTTTCCTGTCGTATAGCGGTGGCTGGGCACTTCTGAGCTTTGACCGTATGCAGCAGTCAGACACATCTATGACTGTTTTCGGCGCTCGCCGCCGGAGCTGATACTCTGGTTACCGGTTTAGTTTCCCCTGTTGCGTTCCAACCAAACGTCATATTCAGCAGAATATGTCTTTGGATGACAAACGTGGAAAGGGCTTATCATTCACACCGATGGGAATTGAGGACAACAATATGAGAAACGGCAGAGGCCTGTCGGATCAATGGGCTGACAGCGTTGTGGTCCGACCCAGGACAACCGAGCGGCACATTACCGTGCACAAAAAACTGGTCCTGGGATTCGCCATCTCCATCCTCACGCTCATCATTGTCACGGCAATCGCCGTGCTTCTCAGCGTCAGCTTTGAGGATTGCACCGTGGCGGAGAGCAGCTCGCGGGCCGGGAACGGCACGAGCACCAAACCCAATCAGTCCCGGGACGGTAATTTTAACCACAAGGATGAGGACACCCAGCCTTGGAGGCACCTCCGGCTGCCCACGTCGCTGCGTCCCCGGCACTATGACCTCAAGCTGTCCGTGTACATGGATAACTTCACTTTCTCGGGCGAAGTTAACATCGAATTCGAGTGCGTCAACTCCACCAAGTTCATCGTGCTTCACACGGACAGACTGGAGGTGGAGAGAGTGGTGGTGTATTCGGACAACAAAAAGCCGGGCGTCATGCGCATCCACCGGCAGTTCCACTACCCGTCCAACCAGGTTTATGTCATCGCTTTGCACAGGGAGATGAAGCCACTGAGAACATACAAAGTCAACATTACTTTTGAAGCCCAAATAGAAAACGAACTTTTGGGTTTTTTCCGTAGCTCTTACGTGCTGCATGGAGAAAGAAGGTAAACGCAGTATATGAATATTTCAGTTGAATTGTTTTGAATATTTTTTATAATAAGATAATAGAGTCCCTTTTTATTATTTGTTACACTCTACATACAGTGTGCAATCTTAAATCCAAAAATATTCTTTTAAGATCAGTGCTGAAAAGCAGCTGTATAAATCTCTGTGCTAATTAGACAACAAAATATTCTAGTAAGTTATCTCAAGGTACTTCAATCGGCTTATAAGCACAAGCCACGTTTCATTAACCAACGAGACAGAGATTGAATATTACATTCTGTTATTCTGTGCCAGCTTGGAAGCCTTCCTTACAGGATTAGGAAAATTTAATTTTAACTTTGCACTTGATCTATGGACAACTCCGTAATTGCTTTCCTCGTCACGGGACACGTGCTTTGATTGCACTGGAACGTGAAACACTTGTCATGTGGAATTTATTGTTGTAATTAATTACGGCTTCCCAGTAGAGGGACGGCCCTGCTTTATGAATATTACTTTTATAATGCCACGTTGCTTCACTTCTGAAACTGGTCAGCTAGTTGAAATGTTATGTTGCTGTAGCAAAAATGAGAGATGTCGTCCAAAACACTGATGCACTGGTTTAGTTTATAGACATCAAGATCAAATATTATTGATAGGTTTAGGCACACTGGAGTTTCATCCAAACCAAAATGATCATTTTAAACCTGTGGAATTGGAGTTATGAAAGAAGGTGTGGGGAACTTCATTTCTTGAGTTACTTTTCTGTCAGATGATTCAGTTTGTTTCAACATCTTTCAGGTTAGATAAAACCTTATGGGTGTTTAATTAAGAGCATTGCAGTTGGTTGACATCACTATAGACTCTTACAACAAAACAAAACACTGAAGGCATTGCCCCAGCGAGTGCACAAACAAAAATCAATTTCCAAGTATTTAATTATTTACAGTCAATCCTTGTGCCCAACAGCCTCAGTTTCCCTGGCTCCCATACAGCAAATCATATTTATTACTAGATCAGTGATGGAGTGTGTGTGTGTGTGTGTGTGTGTGTGTGTGTGTGTGTGTGTGTGTGTGTGTGTGTGTGTGTGTGTGTGTGTGTGTGCGTGTGTGTGTGTGCGCGTGTGTGCGCGCGTGTGTGTGTGTGTGTGTATGTGTGTGTGTGTGTGCGTGCACACGTCTGTCAGTGTATGTGTGCGTGTGCATACATGGCAGCACACAATACATTGAGCCAGATTGAGTTCCTCTGGGCAGTATGTGTGTGTGTGTGTGTGTGTGTGTGTGTGTGTGTGTGTGTGTGTCTTTAAAAAGGTCAGGGCTGGAGTGAAGTCACTGTGTGCACATCAGGGCACCACTGGTCTGGCTCCGTCAGTCACTGCAGCTGGTGTGCTTAAGCCAAGTGCAGTGGGCTGTGTAACCTCAATCTGCCACACATCGCGGGAGAGCTCCCTTACCCCATCATTTAAACTTGGGGGTGGCCAGCCTTATCTCTACCATTACCGAGTGTGTGTGAGAGAGTTTGCGTGTGTGTGTGTTTGTGTGTCTCCTTGTGTGTGTGTGTTTGTGTTTGTCTACTTGTGTGTGTGCATGTCTGTGTGTGTGTGTGGTTGTGTATTTGTGTGTGTGTGTGTGTTTGTGTATGTGTGTGAGTGTGTGTGTATGTGTGTATATGAGTGTGTGTGTGTGTGTGTGTGTGAGAGAGAGAGAGTGAGAGAGAGAGAGAGAGCGTGGGTGCATGTGTGTGTTTGTAGCTGTTTTGCTGGGCCACCCTGAGTAAGAGCAGCTATGGCTGGCGTCGCCATTGCTTTTTTAATCCAGGGTGTGAAACCCTATGATGGATGGTGCTGTCAAAAGGTTATCCTGAAAATCTGCACCCTCACTGTTGTATCATGGTTGAGATTATCTCTCCCCGCCTGAATGGAAAACCTATCATGAAGTATCTCTCCATATACCCCAAACCTGAGAGCGCGCTCACCACAAATACAGAGCACTATCCATTTCATGCACTTGAGCTGCTCTATTAGTGTGCATTCTTCACTCGGGGAGTCAATCAGTCCATTGGCTGCTATGGCTACCTACTGTACTAGCTACTGTGCAAGTCCTCAGTGGCTCGTAAGCAGGAAATCGATGATAATTACAGCTATGACGTGGACTGGAGACAGATATAGCACACCAGCTACTGTAGGCAGGCATGGCTCAACCATCCTTCTCAACACACACACACACACACACTCTCTCTCTCTCTCTCTCTCTCTCTCTCTGTAAAAGTGTGCCGTTGTGCTTTGTCAGGCCAGTTATGTGTTCCGTGTGAATTGGGCAGAGAAGCCCACCCGGCACCACCTGCCGCGTCTCGCTTATCTCCCAGCGACAATGAGCGTCTGGATCCGAGCCAGAATGGTCCCTCCAGCGCGGTTTTTCTTTCTCACACGTGTGATTCCAAATGCATTTAAGCCACACTTTTCCACAAGCCCTCCCCCCCCCCCCCCCCCCCCCACACACACACACCCCTACTTGTTTTCTCGCTCGCGTTTTTAGCACCCCCTTCGATCGACTGCCTCCCCTCTCACCCTGGTCTGATATCACAGGAGCGTGTTGTGCCATTGTGCTGCTGCCAGCGGCAGCTCCGCATCCCGCAGCCTCTGCTGTCAGTGCGGCACGGCACGGCTGCTCGTTTCTAGACTTCCTCTCCCTCCCAAATCTAAACCTAGGAGCAAACTTTTACCTTTGAGGGAAAAGAAAAAGTCTTTCCTGCCTCCCCTCCCCTTCCCTCCCCTTCCCTCGCCTGATGCTCAGATTTCCCCCCCTGCAGAGCTGCAGCGAAGAAGACGAACTGAATATGCCGACAAATCATAACACAGGGGGTGCTGGCTAATTGCTTCTAATCGCCTGCTTCCCCTCCTTTTTTAAAATTGAGATTGAGATGCTACTCTCAAGTTGATAGGCCTGGAACATTTGCCAGTGCTATTTAGGGAGTCACAAAATGTCAGTTTTGTGTCTGTTTACTGCTAATTGTCGCCATTTGCACTTAAGGCAGCATGTCTAGGGAGCAGAGGTCTGTCGCTTAATGCGGATCCTAACAACATAGGTGACCTTATTTTCACACTGGGGGACGCAATAAGCTAATTAGCATTCGATGGCTTCAGAGCATGGAGAAATGACAGTGTGTAGGTCGCAGATGCTGTTGATGGCTTCTAGCTGACTCCAGAGCAATGTTCTTTACGCAATCTGTTCCTCCTGAAGAGTAGGCTACATTATTACTGTCTTTGCATTGGCCTAACACTCCTTAATGGATGTACACTCCGGTTAAAGAGGCACATTAAGAGTTCTCCAGTTTGTCGTTAAGCTACTTATAGGAAGCACTCAGGGAATCTGGCTATCAACTAAAATGATTTCAAAATAATGCATAAGGCTCAGTTACATTATGAAATTAATGGAAACTTTTGCATTTTCTGTAATAGGAGCTTAGTTATAGCATAGCAATTTTATGGTCAGTCTTTTTGCATTGTAGCCTATAACCTACTCTGTGAAGTTTAGCCTGCAATGTGTTTTTTTTTTTGGAAGTAGGCTATGTGTTTGTAGCTCCATATGGAATTTGACCAAAAAGTTCAGGATTGGGTCAACAGGAACTTGTCAAAAGATGTAGGCTACCGCTATGTATTAACAAAGGAAAGATTAGTGTGTTCTCCCATTATGGATTGAAAACTGGTATTAAAAAGTGTGTGTGTGTGTGTGTGGTTGGGGGAGGGGATGGTGAGTGGTAACCAATTCTCTTCAAGGAGCTCTTGGTTAATCCCGCATCTGACCTGAAGCCATCCAGCTGAAGATCATAGCCGACAGGTAGCTGAGGCTGCACCTTTAATCACATAGGAACACTGTATATATCAGGGGCTTATGTAAGCCATCTCCACGGACACCACACAGAGGGAGGTCTCGCTCCCCTCACTGGGTGGAGTGGTTTTGGTGTCAGCCCATGAAAGAGGGGTCACCCACCTCCTGGGGAGACAGGGGTGGCTGTATGCCCTCTGTGGTATAAAGCTAGCTTTGATAAGAGATAATCCAGCTGCTCTTGAATCTACATGGTGGAGTTTAGGGCATAGCCGCGTGCTGCTAACGCTAATTTTGCTGTTCAAAGGCGTTTGCAGTGAAGTCTCTTTCTATTCCTCGCGTTCTCTCTCTCTCTCTCTCTCTCTTATCCCTCCTTCTCTCCCCTTTTCTCTCACATGCTTTCTTTTTTATAGCTTTCTCTTCTGCTCTCACTCCCCCACTCTCTCCCACTTGCTGTCTTTTTTTGTATCTATCCCCCTGTCTCTCTCTTACCCCGCCCCCCCCCCCCATCTTCCCCTTCCCTCACTTACACCCCCCCCACCCTCCCCACACACACACACCCACCCTCTGATCTGGCAGGGAAGAGTCTCAGGGCGTACTGTTGCCAAACTCATGATTCTGCAGTTTGACACACATCCAGAGCGGCATAGTCAAGAATGATAATTAGGGGATAAATGTACCCATGTGCAAAAAAAAGGGAGCGAGAAGAAAGAAGGGGGAAAAAACCTGACTGCTCAAGGATCTTAGCTCAGAAACTGCATTGTGTCCTTATCAGGGGCTCAATGTGATTTTATTTGGAGGACACCCAAGCTACCAAGCTCCAAGAGCAAACAACGCAAAAAAAAAAAAAACACCACCGAGGACTGATGTCAATTAAAATATTACCGTGGCGCCCGTCACCTTGGTGGTGATGAGCGGAGGAGGCTGGTGGATACAAGCGTAAAATCCGCTGTGACATTCTCAGTGCTGGCTGAACAGCAGGGAGTAGGGAACAAGCATTTGTTATCCTGACTAGACACATTTAAACCCGGGCTTTTGTTGCCGTTACTATCATCGGCTCTTCAGGATATACGCGACAAGAGCATAATAGTGTTTATCAAAAGGAGGGAAAATGGGGTGACTTATGTTGTCTTTGCGTAAAAAAAAAAAAAGTGTTAGCGTCTATATTAGCCTCATGGGGTGTGTTTGAACTGATAAATTCTTGCGCCAGGACTTTGTTGCAGCAGGTTGAGTCCCAGGACAGAGTGCATGTGGGTTATTGGTATTCAAGGTACAGCTGTAAGCAATTTTTAAGGAAGTGTGTAGCAAGGTGAAATAACCTTTCAAGCTGTGACTTAGGAGTCCGTTAAATGTCTCTTCTCAGCAGCCATGCTTGCTTCTCTCCATCTAATCTCTATATCTCTTACAAGCATGGAACCAGTTAGACACACACAGACATATACAGTATTAAGGGACATAACGAGACACCATTTGCACATCTTCTGTTGTGTTTCAGACAGACACAAACACACAGTACATGCAGACATATGTTGTAAGTATCTTAGAACTCTGTCTCTCTTTCTCTCTCTCTCTCGCTCTCTCACACACACACACACACACACACACACACACACACTTTTTTCATACCAGTTGTCAATCCATAATGGAAGAACACTAACATTTCCTTAGTAAATAGGCTACATAGCAGTACATCTTTTGACGAGTTGAGTCTAAGTTTGTTGGAGCTACATACTTGCAAAGATCACATTTCGGGCTAAACTTTTAAAAGTGCAAAACAAATAAAACTCTGTGACCATAAAGTTGCTGTGCATGACTACACACACACACACACACACACACACACACACACACACACACACACACACACACACACACACACACACACACACACACACACACACACACACACACACACACACACTCACTCACATCCACCCACACACATGTTCACAAGAGAACAAGAGCAGGAGAGAGTCCAATGGTAATTCTGTTCTTGCATTGCAGGTATCTTGCGGTGACTCAGTTCTCCCCGACCCATGCCAGAAAAGCCTTCCCGTGTTTCGACGAGCCCATCTACAAGGCCACATTCCGGATCAGTCTGAAGCATGAGGCCTCCTACCTGTCCCTGTCCAACATGCCCGTGGAGAACTCCGTCACCGACGACGACGGCTGGGTGACCAACTACTTCTCCAGAACCCCGCGCATGTCCACCTACTACCTGGCCTGGGCTGTGTGCAACTTCACCTACAAGGAGGCCCTGACCGATAGTGGAGTTCTGGTAAGTAAAGTAAAAGTACCACTGGTATTTAGAAGATGTGTTCATTCAAAGTCACACAGATTTGCTACGGTGCGTTCAGGATGTAAACCTGATTGTCATGTGACGACTCCCCTGCAATCACCCATGGAGGACAACAATGAGTCAACCAAACATACTGCTGAAAGTTTTTTTTACATCTATCCATGTGTGTGTGTGTGTGTGTGTGTGTTTAAATGGTGTGCCCAGAGCTTGCCATTTTCTGTCCACTTATTTACAGCATCCATTATGCCCCTATAACATCCTGAGCCATTTTATGTTTCTCGGTGAGCACTTGTTTAACTGAAAAGGCTTGAGGTTTCAACTGAACACACGCCACAATCATTTCCTCAGCTTTCTCTGCCTCTTTCAAAAAATATCTTCAGTTTCATTTCGCTTCAGCTTTCATGAGAAGTTTTATTGGCCTTGATTACATCTCACCGACTTGCTACTGATGCTACTCCTCCCCATTCACGTGAGTCCGCACTCAAGGACACCCCATATCGTCTTTTCAAGTCGAGGGCACGATCAGTAACCCTTAGCCGCACCCCCCCCCCCCACACACACACACACTTCCTCTCATTACTGTCTGATAATCCTCCCGAACAGCAAGCCCTTGGTAATGAGCGTTGGCCATATCTAGGCTACGCTCGCCCCTCCTTCCCCACCAATCTTTTTTAACGGCTCCCCTTCTCCCAGCTCGCTCTTCCCATCAATCATATTATCGTAGCGCAACGGACCCGTCACCCCATCCATCATCGGAGGGCAGTCTCAGAGTCCAGAGAGGAAGGCTTTGATTTTGTGTGTGAGTGTGTGTGTGTGTGTGTGCACTGAGGGTGTGAGAGCAAGGGGAGAGTGTGGTCCGCCTGCCGCAGAGGATACGGCCGTTGCTCCTTGTCCTTGTCGGAAGTCAGCGCCACTCTCCCGCCGACGTCGCCGGGCTCCCGCCACTAATGCCGCCGAGAAACGAAACGATTAATCAATTTTCGGGGGCCTCGCTCCCCTCAGCGAAGCTCAGCTGATGATGTAATGACCTTTAGTAAGCGTAATAGACAGCAAATGTGACTGAAAGTCACTGTGCATGAAATCCCTATCTCTGGACGCTCTCTCCGCTCAGGCCCGGGAAGGACCATCCTTCCTGATCCTCAGAGGAGTCGGAGGAGTCGGACTCATCGTCAAGACTCCCTTCCCTGACTGTACGCTTTCAGACAGAGCAGTGAATGGGGTTTAAGCACCACCACTGTAAGGAGATTAACTTCCCCTTCCACGTGCTATATACGGTTCTATCGGCGAGCCCATCTTAGAATGCTGTTGTTTCTTGTCAGCGCGGTAGAAAAGCGAGTTTGCTAGCGTAGCGCTGACTGGTGAAAAGAGGAGAACCGTTCGACTCGAAACTCATTACAAAAAACGGTGCGCAGCCGTGTTTGGGCTAATTACCCTCCCTCTTTTCTTTCTCTCTCTCTCTCTCTTTCTTTCTCTTTCTTTCTCTTTCTCTCTGGGCTATCTCCAGTGAGCCAGGCTTCCCTTAAAGCGCATCCCTCCACGAGACGCAGCTCTGGAACGGGGAGGAGGTGGGTGGGGGGGGGGACGGGGACTGGTGGGAGTCGACATGCAGGCTCTCTAAGCCTCGTGGGCCGGGCACCATTGTGCTGGTGGTGTCAGGGAGCTCAGGCTGCGCTGTGGCTGCACTCACCCTAAAACAATTATGTGCTGTTCTTTGAAGTGGTGGCAGCCGCCCCGAACTCCCCCACAGAGATTTGCTCTGCACTTAGTGCGAGAACACAAAAAAAGAGAAGCAAAAAAATGACAGAGTGAGAGAATGTGAGTGTGTGTGTGTGTGTAAGAGAGAGAGAGAGATAGAGAGTGTGTGTGAGTGTGTGAGTGTGTGTGTAAGAGAGAGATAGGAAGGGAGAGTGTGTGCTTCAGCAACAAGCTCACTTGTGTACAGTAAATTTGCATTTATGGCTGCACAGAATTTCACCTCGTATCTTTGTGTGTGTGTGTGTGTGTGTGTGTGTGTGTGTGTGTGTGTTTGTGTGTGTGTGACAGAGATAGAGAGAAACAGCAGGAAAGAGAGGAACAGAAAGGCATATATAGAGAGGTAGATAAAGCAAGAGAGGGGGTAGAGAGATAGAGAGGGAGCTTACATATAACCTTTGAGTATTTTGTCAGTTTCCGTTTTATTCTTATTCAATTATTTGTCTGACTGGTGTAAAAAACACATGACAGGTTATCAGATCAAAGCACAATATAATTAATGACCTGTTTACAATTGAACAAGACTTTTCGCCCTGCACCAGTTGCACTAATGAAACTAAATGAGAGATGTGCCTTGCACTATCACACACCGTTGGCCTTTGGGAATACTCCTGTCGCAGTACTGGCCACCAATGACTCAATTAGCTTTCATTTAGCAGTACCCGAAAGCTACGCCAAGACGAGTGCGTGAGATCAACCTTCACACCTCCTCCGTCGTCCCTGACAACGAGGCGCGGCGTGTGTCTTCGCCTCCGTCAGCCGCTCCCGTCCCGCGAGGCGCCCGTGCGGTCCAGTTTTTGTCCGGTCGGTCGCCAGCGCGCGGTCCGGCCCGTGTTGCCCTTTGCGTGATGTGTGGTGTGCCGGACGTGTCTGCCGGGCGATCGCCCTCGGCGCGGCTGGTCTGGGCCTGGGCGGTCATCATGGTTTTATCGACTGGTCTGCTTAGAAACGGAGCTGGGGGCCGAGCCCCATGACGCCGCGGTGAATGGACCACGCGGCCGCACTGCCCTGCCCTTCCTGGTCAGCTCCCCGGGGGCCTCGGTAGACTCGCCCCCCCTCCCCCTGGTGGGGGGTGGTGGTGTGGTTAGGGAGGGTGGGGGGGTCATTATATCAGTATCAGAAGCACGCGAGCGATGACGCGTGCCCCGTTCCATGTCATCTCTGCCACTCTTCCCCGGAGGAAAAGGAACGGAGGGGGCTGGTTGACCTCCACAGTGTCCCGATGAGCTCCAGCCCCTCCCCACAGTTCTCTGGACGTGGCGCTGCTTCCCTGCTGGCCCCCTCTCCAGCTCGACCTAAACCCTGTCCTTTTTTTCCCCTCCTTTACAAGGGGACTGATTTGTGTCCTCTTGATAAGGATCCGACAGCTTAAAACCCCAGAAAGCAATTGCATTTGCAAACGACATCATTCACATTCCTTGTGATTGATTCTCCTCTCTGTTTGAAAGAAATGGAATGGCTGAGGTGAAGATTGAAATGGTGGGGGAGATAGAGAACTAGTCTTTATGAGAAACACACAGAGAGAGAGAAAGAGAGAGAGAGAGAAAGATAAATGAAGGGAGAGAGAGAGAGTGAAGGAGAAAGACTAAGCGTACAACTCATCTCTTTCTCCCTATTAATAAGTGAAGTCTATGGCCTTGTCTTTGTGGCATCACCATAGATCAATATGGAATGTCCTTTGATAGGGAGGGGCACTCCATTGAAGTCCAATTAACACCGTGTTCTGTCCTTGCCAGGCTTTCTTGTAAGA
>NC_085016.1:15871383-15881383 GCF_963854185.1 Sardina pilchardus
CAGACACTTGCCTCTCAGCACCTCTTTTTTCAAGCTGAATGGGGAAAGGACACACACAGTGAGACAGTGAGAGATGGAGAGACAGAGAGGGAGAGAATAGAGGTAAAGAGCTGAAGAGATGGGAAGAGGTGGAGGGAGAATAGGGATGTGACTGCTATTAACCTCCCCCCTTATCCTCCTATGATGGGCGACGTCTCTGTCTCTGCCTGCTCAGTCCCTCTCTCTCTCTGTTTCTCTCACGCACACACACACACACACACACACGCACACACACACACACACACACACACACACACACACACACACACACTTCACTCCCACCTGTTTAGATGTGTGTGTGTGTGTGTGTGTGTGTGTGTGTGTGTGTGTGTGTGTGTGTGTGTGTGTGTGTGTGTGTGTGTGTGCATATGTGTCTGTGTGAGTGTGTGTGTCTGTAGGTGTTTGTGTGTGCGTGTGCACATTTGTGTTACACTTGAGAAAGGACCTCCCACCTTACCATCTTTCTCCCTCTCTCTCTCTCTCTCTCTTTCTCCCTCTCTCTCTTCTCTCTCCCTCTCTGCTCCCACTTGTCCTCTCACTCCTCAGAGCTATCAGCTTCTTTCTCTCTTTCTCAACAATCTCTCCATCCTCTCATCTACCCTCCAAACCTCTCATCTGTCTATCGTCTCCAGCTCCTGAGAGGCTGACTGGCTAGGACTGGAGAGGAGTAGAGAGTAGAGAGGGAGAGAGAGAGGGAGGGAGGGAGAGAGAGAGAGAAAGAGATACCTCTCCCTCTCCAAGAGGTGGCCACAAGCCTTTACATTCCCATAGGAATACACAGCATCCAAGTCTCTCCCTCTCTCCTCCTCTCTCGCCTCTCTCTCTCTCTCTCTCTCTCTCCCTCTCTCTCTCTCTCATCCTCTCCCAGTAGCCGTTGAAACACACACAATACAAACACAACCCGTCGGCTGCCAATTGCATTGGGACGGCTCCCGCTCTCTCTTGACAGTGGGCTGTCTTGACACGGCTAACACGTAGCGTAGCGCTGTCAGCCTCCGCGCTCCCTGTGTGAAGCCAGGCTCTCCAAGCGCTCTGTCGAATTGGAAATGCCACGGCCAGCACGTCGGCCCATCGGAGAGCCCACAGGACTCTGTGTGTGTGTGACGGTATGCAGGAGGCCACTGTTTCAGCCATCACCTGCTCAATACGGGTTTATTTCTCTACTGTTTAGCATTTAGCGGTTAGCGTCATGAATTTAGCGAAAAAGACCTCTCTCCGTTCGGTGTGAGGAGATTCATACTCCTTGGTGTTGGCAAGGAGTCTTGTTGAATGGAGCGGAAATTTAAATAAGTGGCGGAGGGGGTGGGAGGCTATATGTCGGTCGAGTGGAAGCACAGAATGTAGGAATATCTTTCGGAATGCCGCACGCATCGGTGCAGAAGCCAATTGGGTCGGCCTGTTAGGGAGGGAGCCTTAGCGTGTGGACGAGCAGGAAGGAGGAAGAGATCTATCTCGGCCATTGATCCATGGTAAGAGGTTTTCAAAGAGAGATAGATGGAGAATCAAAGGCGGGTGACCTGCCACAGTCGATGCGTCCGATGAGGATGAATTAGCCAAAGTGTGGTCTTGACACGCAAGCGTGGTGCGGCCCGAGGATGGGAATTGATGAGCGGGACGTCGGGCACGAGGGGGATCGAACCGGTGACGTGTCAGCAGCCTGTAACTGGGACATATGAGGAGGAGGAGGAGGAGGAGGAGGAGGAGGTGGCGGGCGACTTGGCCGGTCAGCGCAGCATGGCTCGCATCCAAGATGGTCAGTGTCGATACCACCGCGTGAGAGTGAGTGATTGAGCGAGTGAGAGAATGCTGGTTCGGACATGCTGGTTTAACAAGCAAAAACGACAAGCCCAAGATTGTTTTCCTCCTCATGGATTCCTGGTGAGACTGTGTAGGTCAGGGGTCAAGAGAAACAGTTGGAAAGGAAGCGAAGGGAACTATGGGAAAATAAACAACTGTATTTGTCCATGTTAGTCAAAAAGTAACTTGACCTTCAAAAATGTTGCAGCACTTGGATGGACTTCTCCAGTTCTGTGGAAACTGTTGCTACCAAAGTGTCTGTGGACTCTGGAGACTAAGAGTTCATAAACTGCCTAAGAGGGTCTTTGAAGCTATGATGACCACTGGAGCTGATGATGCTGTGCCCAAGGCATTGTGGGAAAGGTTCTGTGAGGTCAGTTGAGGTTTCCCTTCATAGACAGGGGGAGGTGATGGATTGCATTGTGGTGTTTTTGCCTAAACAGTTGAAATGTTGTTATTCTTGCTCTGACTCTGTAAAACGACCTTGAGTTTCAGAAAGGCACTTTATAAATACAACTTATTATCCTTATATTATTGAATACATTTACTGGGAGCAAACAGCTACAATTCAGTCAGGACCACTTTAAGTGAAAAGAGAGTATTTATTTCAATTTGCAATATTACAATTGTCTTAGGCAGTATATGCAGAGAGGGTTAAAGCGGAGCGGATAGTAATGAAGAATCGTTGGTATATGGCTCTGTTCTTGGACCTATAGCTGCCCTTTCATGTGCACTCATGGAAAGCCTACGGCAGGGAGAGAAGCACCAAGACCCCCCACAGGGCTGAGAACAGAGCCGTTATATGAATGACAACACACTGACATTGATTCAGCATGAAAGGAGGAGTCGGGGTGGACGTGGGCTGCAAAGTAGCTTGCAGAGGAAGTGGAGATGAATAGGTATAGGGTAAAAGCAGCTTAAATAAGGCGCCGTGAACACATTTAGCAAATCGTAGGCGTAGCAGAGGATCAGCTGATCCATTCACTGGTTGAGATCATCTGATTGGATGGCACGATGCTCAATCAGGCACTATGCTCAATGTGGGTGGACCAAAAAAGAATCCTTTCCCCATGTTGATGGGTATGAGTAGTCTTTACTATTACGTAGCACCTGGAACGCTCATCTGATTGGATGGCACGATGCTCAATCAGGCACTATGCTCAATGTGGGTGGACCAAAAAAGAATCCTTTCCCCATGTTGGTAGGTATGAGTAGTCTTTACTATTACGTAGCACCTTGCTCAAGCAGTTGAGCCACTGGAACGCTCATCTGTGGATGTGATCTGTCTACAGAACAGGCAGAGGGCAAGTTGGCTGTGTTAACCTGAGGGGATGACAGCTCATAGATCAGACAGATCACAGGCCTGGAATATGATGTCCACATATCTTCTCATCTCCGTGGACGACGCGCTTGTGTCCACGTGACCTCTTTTCCTCTGAAGCACGCTTTCTGTGTCGCTCCCTTCCCATGGTAGCTCTTTGGAGTTGGCCTGACATCTGGGATGTCCACAGGTCGTCCACTGGGGTTGCCAACAGCAGTCCCTGTCACTCAGTGTTCTCAGTCTGCTATCTGTCATGTGGAACCTCTGAGCCCTCGTGATTAATGGACTCCTGTCCTATTTGCTTCAGTTTACCGCTGACCCGCTCGCAGAATAGATGTAGTCAGATGACATTTCATCCAGATCCATCTGACAAAGTGTCTCTGATGCGTGTAACAGAGCCCACTTCAAACCAAACTGCTAGTATTGCTGTTGTATTGCTTGCATTTCACTCCATGTAAAGTTAAAGCAACACTGTGCAAAATGTAAAACAAGCTTTTACTGCTGAACATGGCCAACTATAGTATTGCCAGAAGACAGCGATGTTCAGATTTCAGTTTTTATCAGTGTTGGTGGTGTACATATGTTTTTTTTCCCTCTTTTGTCTCTTTTAGGTAGTCAGATCACGATTTTTTTTGTGCAAAACAGTGCTACTGCTTTAAATGGTTTAGGCAATATTATCTCTATTAGAATTTTATTATTTCTTCATCATTTTTTCCAATATCTACATGGTGTTTCATCCATTAGCAAATTAGATGAAATTACACTATTAACAAATGAGCCGAAAAATGTTTAATCATTGATCATCTTTAATGTAACCATTATTTGCCTCCAAGCCCAAAAAATCCATCATAAGGAAAGTGGATGGCTTATTAATTACTTAAAAAAAGGACTCCATCTCTGTATTACTGGAGCAACTTACCACTCAGGGCAATCATTGACTAAACGTCTTGTTACTGTGTATGCTATTGGACTACATTTTGTCAGTATTAGGTGAAGAAAGAGGTGCCTCGACCATAACTTGTAATCAGAATCATTTCTGGATGTGAAGAGAATATTTGATGCACGCGCACACACACACACACACACACACACACACCTCTGTTTTTGATAGGACAACAATGCACTGACAGCAGCCTAAGCAATCCATCTAATGTTGATCTCCAATTGCCTCTTAGCCTTAGCGAGGGGGAAAAGAGCGAAGAGGCTATAAACTGCCCAAGTCAGGGCTTTAGATGGGGATGCTGTCTGCTGCTGACTTCACATCTTCCTGTGAGCGAGTGCGAAGCAGGCTGCTTGTTAGTCCCCCCCCACCCCCACCCCCACCCCCCAAATAATCCATTCTATGGCATCCCACGTTTCTGGTGATGGGGCGAGCCCTGCAGTTATTCTGGATTCTGAATCTGCTGCCGCACTGGAGGAAGCACACACACACTTCGCTTTCTATTCTGCCATCCCAGCGTCTGGCTCACAGTAAACACGTATTTGCATAAGCACATACGTACAGCGCGAAACCGTGCCTCTTTGTGCGGGGATTGGAGTCGACTGGCAAACATGTTCATATATATATCCTCCCACGTCTGAAAAAAGCCAGTGCAGTTTTTTATCAGGGCAAGGAACTGTCATGTGTTCAGTGTGTGTGATATGGAAACCTTATCGTACAGTTGTGTGAGAGATGCAGCGTGTGCCTGCTGTGTGGGTGTGTGGGAGTGACAGATGTGGTTTAATGACAGGCAATGTGTGACTGTCACCGACATACTAGGAGTTGTTGAAACACGAAAACCAAGACGAATAAAAAAAGCAAGATTTACAAGAATAGAGAATATATTTTCAAATCCCCCTGTTTATCTAGAAAACCCTAGCTCTGAATGCCATGTTAGAATATATTTTCAAATCCCCCTATTTATCTAGAAAACCCTAGCTCTGAATGCCATGATTTTCTGAATGGGTACTGTTAGTCTGTTCTGCTGCCAGAGTTTGTTGGTCTCAAGGTATGATAAGCCTTCTTTCCGGGTGTTTTGGCATCATTGCTTTGGACGTCTGTGCCTTGTGTTTCTTAGCACAAGTTGCGTCAACCTGTTTTTGTCTTCCTTGTCAATGAGCCTTTTCCCTCCACCTACCACCTGCCGTTGCTGAAACATTATTTGGATGTTGAACCACTGCAGTGAGAAAGAGAAGGAATAAAGAAAGAGCAAAAAAGGGCAAATGTATTTACCGTTCACATGCTCCATATGTTCAGCAATACCTTCACCACATTAACCTATGCACTAAATCACTGCATGCCACATGTCATATATGTGCCAGTGTGTGTGTGTGTGTGTGTGAACATATGCTATGTTGAAGCTGTACTCTTATTTACTTTTCACAGAGTCAGTGGGCATGACATTTCTGGGATGCCTCTCTCTCTCTCTCACGGCACACCCCAGATGCAGTCATGCGGCTAGCCAGAAAATGCTAAGCAAGTCAAACGGTTTATTAGCCATACTACGGGTCACTGGGACCAAGCCAGCCAGCGCGGCCGCTGTCACGGGGTCCGAGATGGTGCTGGGTCATCTTTGCCTCCTCACTCTCTCCGGGTCTTGCCAAGGTCACATCCTCTGTTTGTTTTGGCCAGAGGCCCACTCGGGTCATTTATCATAAATATCCTTTGCCAACCGCTGGTGTCATCCCTCTTTAGTTTTTGGCCCAAAACACCCCTGTTGTGTATGTGTGTGTGTGTGTGTGTGTGTGTGTGTGTGTGTGTGTGTGTGTGTGTGTGTGTGTGTGTGTGTGTGTGTGAGTGTGAGTGGGTGGGTGTGTGTTTGTGTGTGTGTGTGTGTGTGTGTGTGTGCATCTGTGTGTCTACCTGCGTATGTATGGTGTGTGTGTGTGTGTGTGTGTGTGTGTGTGTGTGTGTGTGTGTGTGTGTGTGTGTGTGTGTGTGTGTGTGTGTGTGTGTGTGTGTGTGTGTGTTGGTGTGTGTGTGTGTGTGTGTTTGTGTGTGCGTGTATGTGTTTGTGTGTGTCTGCGTCTGTGTGTGGGGTGCAACCACAAACTGTCGGCTTTCAAATGAGGACATAAGCCAGTATGATATCCCATATCCTGTCACCTTTACCATGCCTTTGGCAGGGACCTGCCGTGAGATGGCTGTTGTCGCCCCGTTTGCTATAAATATCTCGTGTACACCACTGTTTGTAAAAAAATGAACAGGAGTGGCCCTGAAATCAGACGCAAGGCTGGCGATTCATTACTGCGGAGTCACGGTATCTCATCAGCAAGGTTGGACAGGGGGCATTTGCAAAGCGCACCAGGTATGGCTGTGAAGCCTGATAGTCATAATGAAAAAAGTGATAGCACATTAGCATAGACAAACCATCTGTATGATGGGGGGGGGGGGGGGGACCATGCGCAGTTTTGGAAGCATAATGAAGGCCAAGGAGAGAAGTGGTTCCCTCGTTTATTTTGTGTTTTTGCCAGAGTGTCCCGCAGGATAACTAGCTAAGGACACCATCACTGCAAAGCAAAAATATACCAAGAAAAAAAAGCATAAAACAATAACAAAGAGAAAAAAAGTGCTTAACACACGACTATGCAGAGAGAGAGGGAGAGAGAGAGAGAGAGAGAGAGAGAGAGAGAGAGAGACAGAGGGAGAGAGAGAGAGAGAGGGAGAGAGAGAAGGAGAGAGAGCGTGTTGCTGTCGGGCTGCTGTTGCAATCCCCTGTAAGCACAATGCTGCCTCTGTGAAGTGCTCCGAGAGCGTTTTCTAATGCAATACAGTTCTGAGTCCTGAAACCTATTCACCGTCCACAAACAACACTCTCAGCAGTACCGCTGTCTATAAGCCTCCACTCCCCACCCTACTGCCCACCACCACTGGCCCCTGTACTGACCCCATCTGAGTCCCGATCCCATACACAGTAGTACGCCAATACACATCCAGTAGCTAATATGACAGAAGAAAGCAGAAGAATAGTGCTGCTACGAATCCATTTAAATTGGGAAAGGGTCATATATAACATAACATGACAGCATAACATAACGGTCACACTGCGTAGCTGTATCGAGCAGCACAGTATAGCATGTGTTAAGAGATGAATCTGTTTCTTGATGGTGTTGGCGAGGGGTGGGGGGTATGTAATTGTACATCGTCTGAGCCACAATAAATCCGTTGGCCCACCACATTTGAATCCCCCCTCAGGGCCTCCGTCAGCCGAGCAGCAGAGCTGAGCAGGCCTGTAATTTTTCATCAGAGCCCGCGATGGTCGTTCACATTTGGAAGTCTACGCCGCACGTCTTAATAAGATTAGTGCGTCTGAGAGAGAGAGAGAGAGAGAGAGAGAGAGAGAGAGAGAGAGAGACAGAGAGAGAGAGGGAGAGAGGGAGAGAGGGAGAGAGAGATAGAGAGAGAGAGAGAGAGAGAGAAAGAGAGAGATAGAGAGAAAGAGAGAGAGAGAGATGGAGTGAGTAGGAGAGAGAGAGAGAAGCCGCATCTCTGCTCTGTGCTACTCATCAGGGATGGCTATTAGCTGGGCGGTGGAAGGAGGGCAAAACGAAAGCTCTCAAGCAGCTCTGGGCCAGCTCTGGGCCAGATCAAGAACACATTAGGACCAGAACAGAGCCAAACCAGTGCCTGATGTGGACCAGATCAGAGCCAAACTAGTGCCTGATGTGGACCAGATCAGAGCCAAACCAGTGCCTGATGAGGACCAGATCAGGTTTAGAGAACAACCAGGTCTGGGACATATAAGGGCCACATCAGGATCAGGCAGGGCCATGTAGCAGGGCCGTATCTGTCAATGGTTGTTATGAGATTTGATTGTTGTCAGCTCTTAGTCACTCGGAGAATTAAAGTCAAGTCCAGCAATCTTAATTTTTTGAGATTTCCGCACTTATAATGAACTCAACTCAAATCAGCTTCTTTTGGCCATTTTAATAAAAAAAAAAAATCCTTGTGTGTTGCTTGGAGCGAGAACAGTGGTAGGGTGTGTGGTTCTGACAAGCAGAAGATTGTTTGATAAATGCCATGTCCATCAAGCTTGCCCTCGGCCCTCCCAACACGTGCGCCAGGATTTTCTCCCTTCCTTTTCTCCCCTCCAGCCCCTGTTGTTGCCGTGATAGCGGTCTTGACAGGTGAAAGGCTGCTCTGTCTGCCCTCCTCAACCTCAAGGGACTCACCTCTCTGCCACCCCACTCCGGCTCTCCCAGCCCTCTGTCATCCATCAACTGCCCCTGGGTTGAGGCCGTGTCAATGGAAGTCTTGTCGAGACAAAACAATCTCCTGCCCAGGGATTTTTTTTTTTTTCACCCGCAAGTCGCCTCACGTTTTTTTTTTTATCCCCCCCGCCGGCGCGGGTAGTCACGCGCGCGTTTCTGTCGAGCAAAGTACCGAGAGGGTTCCTAAACGGCTCGGTGACACGTTTTGTTTGTTGTCGTCGGGGGAAGGCCACCTGCTGCGCGATGACAGATGCGTTACAGAGAAAGTCGCGCGAAACGCGCCGCGTCAAAAAAAGCTAATCCCGCCGCTCGTGACGTGCGACGAGACACCGCTCGACGGGGTTAGTCGCTCGTCGACAGTCTGTGAAATGCGGCGGAATGTTGAAAAGGTCAACCGCGGGCTAGTGGAGCTACAGTCGACTCCGTCTCTGCTGAGCCGGCTCTGACAACCGGTGCGTCGGATGTAATAAGCGGCTTCTACTTATTCGGTGCTAACGGTCGCTCCTCAGCGCTGGTACAGGCCCTAATTCACCTCAGGTCCGTGCCGTAAATCAGTGCCATTTGTCTCGGGGACTGCCGCTGTCAACCAGTTTTGCCAAAGCCCTGCTGGGACCCTATACATCACCGGCCGGCTCAGCGGGAGGCCTCTCAAATCGAACATTTAGGCACCACCGCCGGAGTGGCAGCCCGAAATAAAGAGGGGATTTGTCTTTTAAACTCGTCTTGTGCCTCTCTCTCCCTCTCTCTCTCTCTCTCTCTCTCTCTCTCTCTCTCTCTCTTACGCACCCTCTCTCTGTCTTGTCTCTTTCTCTTTTAGTCTCAGTCTTGCTTTTTCTTTTTTCTCTCTCTCTCTCTCTCTCGCTCTCTCTTGCTTTTGTCTCCTCTGTCCGTATCAATTTGTTTGGCTCTTTCTGTCGTGCCCTCCCTCTCTCGCCCTTTCTCTCTCTTTGGCTGGTGCCTTCATGGATGTGGTGTTTGTGTCTGTGTTGATCCGCCAATGGCAGGATTGGAACAGAGTGAATGGAGCTCGGCGAAGCGCATTGAGAGATTTGGCCATTTTGCTTTTTAATTGCCTTGGAAGTTTTACCCCGAAGGACAATCAGCGATGCACCAGGGAGTAAAGGATTTGATGCTTGGTTGCCGGCCCCTTTACAAGTGACGCATTTGAAGGAGTTTGGTCGGTAGTGAGTTGCTGCAGTGACGATTTATTTATATATTTATTTATTTTTTGTAATGGGGATTTCGTCCAAGCAAAATGGACTCCCGAGGTCTGGTCAATAATCCGTGATGTAATCCCATAATTGGATTGATTATGACAAAAGAAAGTGAGAGTGACAGCGTGTGTGTGTATGTGTCCGTGTGTGTCCGTGAGTGTGTGTGTGTGTGTGTGTGTGTGTGTGTGTGTGTGTGAGAGAGAGAGAGACACACACAGAGGGATGGGTGGTTGGATGGATTGTGCTTTGAATGGAATCCTCTCTTGCCACCACCGCTGCCCAACACACACCACATGAGATGAGGGGACACGGACTCTATCAAAGGGGAGCACCTGGTGATTTGTGCTATGGCTTACGGCTTTAGCCCACACAAGTTTCAGCCCTCCACCTCAAACCACCACTGCCCCCTGCCACACACACACACACACACACACACACA
>NC_085016.1:15886383-15896383 GCF_963854185.1 Sardina pilchardus
GGACACGGCTGCTGACACATAAAAAAAGATGGATGCCCAGGCACAAATATTCAGACTCTGCCCGGGACAGACTGACAGGCATGAGAGTGGACCGGACTGGACTGATGGGACAAGTGGTGTGGAAGCGATTGACCGCCACAGGCTTGGGGAACAGCAGCCTGCGGAGATGAACACTCTGGCCCATATATTTCATTCCAGCCATTCACTAGAGCAACTGATCCGTAATTAGTATAAATATTCAGTTAAGTAGATCAGATGATTACTCACGTCACCTGTGCCAAGTGGTCGGACTTCCTGACTTCCTGACTTCCTGACGCACGGGGATGTCCACCTCTGGCTGCCAGACAGACGGTCATC
Organism: Sardina pilchardus; assembly: GCF_963854185.1. Lineage (NCBI taxonomy): Eukaryota > Metazoa > Chordata > Actinopteri > Clupeiformes > Clupeidae > Sardina > Sardina pilchardus. The sequence continues at coordinate 15,886,741 of NC_085016.1, forward strand.
CGGCGTGGCACGACACAGCAGGGCAGGGCAGGGCAGGCCAGGGCAGACAGACCCCTATGCGAGTGGGCTAGAGGCTGACCAAGCCCCCCGACCGGTCATCCGGTCATCCGGCGTGGCACGACACGGCATGGCAGGACAGGACAGGACAGGGCAGGGCAGGGCAGGCCAGGGCAGGGCAGGGCAGGGCAGGGCAGGGCAGGGCAGGGCAGGGCAGGGCAGGGCAGGGCAGGGCAGGGCAGGCCAGGCCAGGCCAGGCCAGGGCAGACAGACCCCTATGTGAGTGGGCTAGAGGCTGACCAAGCCCCCCGACCGCTTCATACTCGTGAGTGGGCATCACCCATGCAGCCACCCCGGGGAAAATCCATAGCATGTTGCTAAAAAAAGCCCTCTGTGTCGTAGCACAGGGACACCCTCGGGGCGGGCGAGGGGGGCGGGTGAGAACAGAGGGGAGCAAATGGACATCATGGTCATGGATGGGCGCACGTCACCCTCGTGCCGCTCAAACGCCCCCGGACCACCACAGGAGGCACTGGCAGCCTTCCTACAGCCCTGAGCCCGGCTGCCCACTTTTGCCAAAGCGTATGTGGTGTGTGTGTGCGTGTGTGTGTGTGTGTGTGTGTGTGTGTGTGTGTGAGGGAGATAAATAGAGTGTGTGTATGTATGTTTGTGTGTGTGTGTGTACATATGTATGTGTGTGTGTGAGAGAGAAATAGGGTGTGTGTGTGTGTGTGTGCGTGTGCGTGTGTGTGTGTATGTATGTGTGTGTGAGAGAGAAATAGAGAGTGTGTGTGTGTTTTTGCTGGCCCACATACTCATCCCATTTCTGTTCAATAAAACATTTTCTCTTTTGTCCTTTCATCAAATGTCTGTTGAAGAGAGTGATATCATATGTCAGTCAGGCGCTGTTACTGAATGTGCTGTGCTGACACGGCATGGCAATTACACTGTCATCGCAGTCCAGGGAAATCTTCCTGTGGAGGTAATTCACACAGCCCCTCTCTACGTGTGAGAGAAAAGCATACATCCCGTGTGTCAATCATTTCAGCCATAACACTCGTCTGCAGGTGTGCCCGGGTTGGCAGTCTGCCCAGGTGGCTGACGGCATTGCCACACATCACAGCATTCGCCCGCTCCTATTGAGTGGGCCTCGGTGAAACGGCATTACGAGGGGGAAAAGCTTCAGCCGGATTGGGTTTCCCTCCCACCACAACTGTTTTATTTCTCTTTAATGCAGTCGCTGAGTGTATCAGCCTGTAGCTAAAGTAAGTGCCTACTTCATGGTATTACTTGCTGATGTGAGATAGACCAGACGGGACTGATGAGATCGCAAGAGTGGATCACTGAAATGATGGGTATCGTGGTGCGGATCAGGCCAGATTGATATGATTTAGAGGCTAGGGAGTTTCCATTAAAATAGAAATAGAGTATAATAAAATAGAAATTAGAATAGGACATAGAGTGCAAGTGGAACACGATAGATATGCTGGACTTTCTGCCGGTGGATTAACGTAAGCAGGAAGACAGGTGTTGGGGGAAAGCTTGGCGACGGTCTTTAAGTTGCGATTACTTACGTCATCCAGGCGCCCAGACGAGAGTGATAGAAGACACACTTGGGATGGCCTATAAAGTCTCCATAAATCTCAGGCCATCGGGGACATGTGTGAACTAGCAGAGACCCAAAGAAGCGTTTTAAAGTTTGTCTCTCGGAGAGACAGACGAGACAGAAAAGCTATCCTCTTTGGCTTTCTCGCACGTTACGTGGCTGACATTTTTCCCCAGACGTCTCCGCCGTTGCGTAACTTTAGCAAAAACTTTTCATTTTGATGAAAGGACACATTTATGAAAGGGTATAATGTTCTAATTATCTTCTCCTTGGCAGAGTGGTAGGAATCATCCAAGCAGACTCACTTTTAAAAAATAATAATTTCCAGAAATAAGCCTGTCGGAAGGAGCGGTTTCACCCATCGCCTTTGAGGACGGCCCAAGTAGTGAGTGAAATCACTGCTTTCATTTTGTCCTGGCACTAAAACTTTGGATGGCTGACAAAGACTCTTTTGGCACTCACTTAATCCAAGTCCTCGCATAGCCCCCATCACAAGCATTGATGAGATCTAGGCAGTGGACAGCCTTGGCTGATGACACCTCCTATACCGCATACTAGCCATGTTAAATGCATTTTAAGCAGCTTTGGTTGGTGGGAAATGGCAGCAGGAGAGACTTTGAACCGTGTCTTTGAACTGTGCCCCCCCTATCCCCCCTGTCTCTGCTCCGAGTGTTGCTGAGGATGCACGCTTTCAAGCTTTTGTTGACCTCTGCTGTGCCTTGGTCCCGGAAGCCTTTGTTACAAGTCCCCCTTTTAACTTCCCAGAGAGTTCCCCACTCTCTGGTCCATAAATGTTTCATGACGGCGTCGGTGTGTGTGTGTGTGTGTGTGTGTGTGTGTGTGTGTGTGTGTGCGTGTCCGTCCTTGTCGGTCACACACTTTGAAATTTCTTCCAGGACTGTGCATGCCCTAGAAGGAGCATTTGCAGGAGAGAGGAGCAAAGGCATTTACATGATAGGCCCAGATAGTCAACAACACATCTGGCTCAGATCTGACTCTAGCTTCTCATTAGGGCGAACCCCACTATTCAGTACAGTTAAGTACATCACTGTGAGTAATCTATGACAGTACAATACATAACATATACAGTACAATAATAATGATGATGGTTAGGCATAAAGGAGTTTAGTTACTTACATGGGTAGCGGTTAGTTTCATGTGAACTTCACATGTGTTGTTACACATTTATAAAAATGTGCAATTAACATATCGACTTATCAAGGTAATATGATGAAAGATTCATGACTTTGAAGTCACTGTATTTCATGACAGATCTTTTTGAACTGTTTTGCTTAAAAGGCACTTGTAGAATCCTTTCACTTCATAATTTAATGAGCTAGTTAAGGCATATTGTGAGTTCGGGCCAACCTTTGCCATTTGCTTAACAAATCTCTCCCACCTCCTTGTCTTTGATTCCAATTACGGCCTACCCGGTTATGGCCTACTCTTCCCAGACATCTTCTAAAGGGAGTCAGCCTCCCCAGTACAAATTGACACAGCGGCTTTTCAGGCTTCCAAAGCATAATCCTTTGAGTTGGCATAATTACTGTTTTTATATTAGCACTGTTGAAAGAGTTTGAGCAGTGTGCATTTTCCCTCTTTCTTTCTCTCTGTATCTCTCTTTCAGTCACTGTCTTTTCCTCTCTCTCTCTTTCTTTTCCTCTCTCTCGCTTTCTTTTTCTCTCTCTCTCTCATTTCACGTCTGCCTGTCTGGTCTGTTATTGTGAACGAGTTTAATGAATCAATCAGCTGAAGACAATTATGCTATGAAATTCCGCCAGTCACCCCCCCCCCCCCATTGCCCCCTCCCCCAGACACAGATATTCACACATCACTACACACACACACACACACACACACACACACACACACACACACACACACACAATCATTGCTCTCTACCGATTCTTTGAAAAGACTCAGTGCAGTTAATGGGCTGGGCTCTATCACTGATATCATCTAAGACTAATTACTGAGACTGCAGGAGATTGTTTCAGCGCGACAGCACGCTGATTTGGACTCGGTGGTGTACACACACACGTGCGTTTCTCACGAGTCTCCCCGTTGCCTTACCAGGTTGCGCACGCTGTGGGAAAAATGCACATACAGTAGTGTGTGTGTGTGTGTGTGTGTGTGTGTGTGTGTGTGTGTGTGTGTGTGTGTGTGTGTGTATGTGCATGCATGCTTGTACGTATGTGTGTGTGTATGTGTGTGTGTGAGTACTGCATGTTTTGCTCTACAACGTCTGCATGTGTGTGTGTGTGTGTGTGTGTGCATAGGTGCGTGCGAGCGTGTGTGTGCGTGCGTGTGTGTGTGAAACGTCAGCACATCCTCTCCTTCATCATGGTCTGCCTGTGCATACTGCCGTGCCTTCTCCATCTGTGACTCCAGTATGGGGGGACCCAGATGGTGGGCCCTCTCTCTCGTCCGCTCTACTCATGCTCCCTCTCCCTCTGTGCCTCAATCCCCAGCTCTCCCTCTCTCTCTCTCTCTTTCTCTCTCTCCCTCTTTCTCTCTCTCTGTCTCTCTCTGCTTTTCTCACAGAAATGACAAGGGTCTGAACTCCCTTGCGGATGGGACCCTGGCATTTATGTGGTAATACAGGGGGTTTGGGTGATTACTTTGTAGGTTTTTAAGGTGTTTTTGAGCCATGGAATGGTCCAATAAAAGGGGTTTTAAAAGTAAAAAATTCTCTCTTTCTCTCACTCACTCTTTCTCTATTTTTCCCTCTCTCTTTCTCTCTCTCTCTGTCTTTCTCTCTCCCTCTCTCTCCATCTCTCTATTCTTTCCTCTCTCTCTCCATCCATCCCTCTTTCCCCCCTCTCTCCATCTCTCTCTCTCACTGTCTCTCCATCCCTCTCTCACCCTCTCTCTCTGTCTTTCTCCCTCTCTCTTCCTTCTTCTCTCTCTATCCATCACATTCTCTTCCTCCCTCCATCTCTCTCTTTCTATCCTTCTCTCTCTCTCTCCCTGTCTCTCTGCCCCTCTCTTCGTGGTTACCAGCCAACTGCACTGTTGGCTTAATCTCTCTTAAGTTGTTTTCTACCTCGCGTGTAACATTGTGTCTCACTGTCAGACCCATTCTCTCACATAATGTAGCCTACATGTCTACACACATACTTATATCTGTCTTTCTCTCTTTTGCATCTCTCTCTAGTTTTCTCTCTCTCTCTCTCTCTCTCCACCCCCTTCTCTCTTCTCTTGCCCAAATGGAGCAGTGCGTATGTAATTACATCCTCTGTCCTCAGTGTGCAGAACAGCTGTGCACCATTGTGCACTCTCCTCCTGAGCTGTGGAGGTCTCTCTCTCTCTCCCTTTCTGTGTGTGTGTGTGTGTGTGTGTGTGTGTGTGTGTGTGTGTGTGTGTGTAAGAGTATGTGTATGAACATGCGTGTGATTGAATGTGTCAGTTTTCTGTATGCGTGTGTGTGTGTGTGTGTGTGTGTGTGTGTGTGTGTGTGTGTGTGTGTGTGTGTGTGTGTGAGTGCTTGTGTTACACCCCAAGGTCTGTATGACAGTGAGTTTTGCCCCAGAGCTGCTCCCATGGCTCCTCACTGCCCTGTCAGATGTCAGGGACTGGAGTGGGGAGTCTGGGGATGGACTGGGCTGAGTGCTTGAGGGTGTGTGTGTGTGTGTGTCTGTATGTGTGTTTGTGTGTGTTTGTGTGTGTATCTGTATGTGTGTGTGTGTGTGTGTGTGTGTGTGTGTGTGTGTGTGTGTGTGTGTGTGTGTGTGTGTGTGTGTGTGTGTGTGTGTGTGTGTGTGTGTGTGTGTGTGTGTGTGTGTGTGTGTGTGTGTGTGTGTGTGTTTATGTGTGTGTGTGTGTGTGTGTGTGTGTGTGTGTGGTTGTTTGTACGTGAGCACGTGTTTGTGTGTGCATGCAATTATTTGTGTGTCTGTGTATGTATGTGTGTTTGTGTGTGTGTGTGTGTGTGTGTGTGTGTGTGTGTGTGTGTGTGTCTGTGTGTGTGTGTGTGTGTGTGTGTGTGTGTGTGTGTGTGTGTGCATGTGTGTGTGTGTGTGTGTGTGTGTGTATGGGTATGTCATTGGAGCAATGCATAATCTAAATTATCCTCCAGGATTGTGCGCGACCTCTGGGATCACGGGTGGAATGTGTGCATGTGTCTTGTTTGCAGCTGCATGCTTAGGTAGGTAGACCTCAGACCTCAGATCAGTGCGGTCCTGAGTTTTAATATCCGTGTTCACAGTTCACTGGGTTATAGTCTTATGTCTTAGTCCTACTCAATTAACATAAAAGCCCAGAGACTTCCAGTGGGACTGTTTAGTTGGTTTAATGGAATGTGGTGAGATGGGTTTTTATTTTTTCTTATTCCTTTGTTTGTGCATTTGTGTGTGTGTGTGTGTGTGTGTGTGTGTGTGTGTGTGTGTGTGTGTGTGTGTGTGTGTGTGTGTGTGTGTGTGTGTTTGTGTGTGTGTTCGCCCTCAAGCTTGCTGGGTGTTCTTCCGTGTCTTCTTGGTAATAATAGAGCACTTTTGTTACGGTCCTCCCCAGAGTGTATTGGATTTGCGAGGAGGCCCTTCTGTTTTCCTCTCTCTCTCTCTCTCTAGCTCCATCTCCCTCTCTCTGTCTCTCTTTCTCTCTCTCCATCTCCCTCTGTCTCTCTTTCTCTTTCACACTGTTGAACCATGGAAGTTCTTTCTTTCTCTAAACCATTCTCCTTCTCCCTGATGTGGTGCTGTGTTAGTTGGCATCTTTCACCCCAAGGCGTATTGGCACAGACGCAGCATCCTCCCCATCATTGGGTACCACATGAATGTTGCCTCATCCTCTCATCTCCACGGTAACAATCCTGCTTTTGTTATCTGGACGCTCTCCCTTCCTTTAACAAAATAACGCCCCTCTCTCTCTTTACTCTAGCCATCGCTCTTTTCTCTTTACTCTTTCTCTATCCCACTCTCTCTTTCTCTTCACTCATTCTCTATCCCACTCTCTCTTTCTCTTTACTTTTTCTCTATCCCTCTCTCTTTTTCTCTTTACTCTCTCTCTCTCTCTCTCTCTCTCTCTCTCTGGCTCTGGCTCTCCAGATACATGATTTTTTGAAATCCTACGCGTTCGCGGGGGTCTGTTTCCCCGCGCCTGATAACGCCGCTATCTGTCTCGGCTGCCAGCGTGCGTTGGAGGAGCCGGCGCCGTGACTAATTAACAGCGGGCCAAAGCGCTCGTTTCGGGGCGTCCACGACCTCCCCCAGCACCCGGATGATGTGTGTGTGTGTGTGTGTGTGTCTGTGTGTGTGTGTGTGTGTCTATTCTTTTATTCGAGTTGGCCATTCAATTTATTGTTTCTCGTGTCTGGCAGACAGTCAACCCTTCTGCCGCTATGGCATGTAGAGTGGAGCAATTTCAACACAGAGTCAGAGGGGAGATTGTTGCTGCCATTTTGTGTTTCAGTTTTTATTTATTTGGTGGAGGGTTGGCCAAGGAGCCCGATTCTTAGCAGCCATGACAGCTCTGTGCCTGATGTTGAGCGCCGTAGGTGGTGGTGGTGGTGGTGTCTAGGCAGGAGTGAAATGTTTTGACAGTTCAACACTGAAATCTGGTGTCCCCATGTGGCAAACTATCTCATGTGTGGAGTGAAGTGTTCCTCTACAAGGCAGCATCAGCATAATCCATAACATGCATGTCAAAACATGTGGGCCCTCATCGTTTAATACACGTCATGGAGCAGTGTTCAGACTGTCTGCTGTTAAAACAGGCTATGTGGAGTTCTCTTTTCTGCTTAAAACATTCAAAAACTGGAAAAGCACTCGGAGAGCGCAGACCTCCACCAAGCGAACACATGACCGCCTCCTGCATCCAGGTGGTGATACGGATCACTCCCAAAAATGTAATCGTTTTTTCCTCGGGTCATTTCAGACCTTCTCTGAAAATTTCATTGAAATCCATCCAGAACTTTTTGAGTTATCTTGCAAACAGATATAGACAGAAACAAACAGAAATAGACAGACAAGCAAACAAACAAACAAGCAAACCCCGATGAAAACATAACCTCCTTGGCCGAGGTAATGAAATAATGAAAAAGGAATGTGAAGAAACAGAAGTTCCAATGTAATATGTACAGTATGTTACCACGATTACTATGTGAATTGCAATGCAAGTGAAATGGAAAGAGAAATGTGTGCATTAAAGACAGAATTGCACATGTCCTTTAAGTAAAGTTGGATACAGTGTACAGAGTAGCCTGTAGTTAAACCTCTGTCATCCACTGTGTCCATACAGCACAGCTACAGTGTAGCAGTGTCCAGTGTGTAGGATGGAGAGTATGCAGCAGAATGAAATCAGCGCATTCTCATGGCTGGTCTACATGATAGGGGTACGGGAGTCGAGAGGTGCACTTGCAGCAGAAGGCTCCACTCTCTCCGTGATGAGGCACATTTAACTCAGGCAGACGCTTCTGTGCCAAGTCTCTGTGGCCTTAACAGTTTGGGGGCAAAGAGAAGTTTGTGCTTAACCCCCGGCCCGCACTCTCTCTCTCTCTCTCTCTCTCTCTCTCTCTCTCTCCCCTCTCTCTCTCTCTCTCTCTCTCTCTCTTTCTCTGCTACACACACACACACACACACACACATACACACACGCACACACACACATACACACACACACACACACAGACACACGTGTATTTTTCTCTCTCTTGCCGAATGCCGCTTCATTTAACACTGGCTCTCTCCCCCTCTGTCAGCGCCTGCAGGCCTGCCCCATCTCCCATGAGCCTGGGCGCTTTGAAGGGTTCACTGCTCAGCATGCGGACAAAGAGCGCCACAAACAAGGGCTGTGTGCACAGGTGTTTGCTGATGTAACCGCCCGCTCGCTCACTCGCATGCTTGCTCATTCACTCATTCGCTCCTTCTCTTGCTCTCTCTCTCTCCCTCTTTCTCTCTCTCTCCCTCTCCCTCTCTCTCGGTCTCTCTCTATGCCCTCCCATCCCCTTCTTCTCCCTCTCTGCACTGAGAGGCAGTCAGACAGACCACACAGGCAGCTGAACATACTCGGCCGTATATAATCTTGCACACAGGGCATTTTCTCCCCCCCCCCTCTCCCCAGCATCCCCCCCCTCCATGTGTCGGGCAGTGCGCTACTCTGGGTCATGTTGTGTTGTGGGACCCCTGCTCACACAACCGAGCTTTGGGCTGTGTGACATGATTATGTGTGTGACATACGTCTGTGTGGATGTGTGTGTGTGTGTGGTTGTGGTTGTGTCCTTTTACTAACAGCCAGCGACCACAAGACAACTCAGTTTAGTGCAGTTTTGGAGGCAAATGCTTTTTTTTCAATGCTCCCAACTAAAACTCTTCATGGAGACAACCGCCTGTCTTCTCGTCCCTTTTTCCGAGTTTTAAAGAAAACTGGAAAAAAGCCTATTTCCTTTGTAGTGCTGTCAGAACCGATCTTTCTCACCCGCAGCTAGAAGAATGGTTGCCGCTTGAACGGTGACAGACGTGAATAAGGTTTTGTTTGCCTGAATTGTTTTTATTCAATTTTATTTTCGTTTACGACGACTCTCTGGCTCATTTACCCCCATCTGCGCCGCGGGAAGCTCTGGCGCTCCTCTCCGAGAGGGACACAGGGCATTTGAGGAACTTCAAAAAACACTTCTGACTGCCGTGGGACTTCAGATGTATTCAAATCGTGAACACAATTGGCTGCTTTTATTTATGTTTAGTTGTATGCCTGAATTATTTATTTTTTTATTACTATTTTGCTTTTAATGTTTCATTGCTTTTAGATGCTGTTTTGGCAATTTGCTATTTGAGCAATTCATAGGCCGAGCTGGCGTCTACTGTCAAGTTTGTTTAAACAAGGCATTCTGGGATACGAAAATATAAGTGAGAGTGAACGGAGACATTTGCATGATTCCTATTCTAAAAGCATTTTATTGAAGTTATTCCCTGTGGGTAAAATGTACAGGAATGTTTATTATTTGTACGTTTGTTTATTATTTGTGTGTAGTTGACCGAAGACAGTGAGCTTTATGGCCTGTTCAGGCACCCTGTAGGACTCTATATGCATAATGACACTGTAATG
>NC_085016.1:15898883-15901383 GCF_963854185.1 Sardina pilchardus
GGGCACTCACTGCACACGCTCGTTTAGGATTACGGAGGCCTGATTCATCTACCACACACTGGACTGGATTCACACTCGCACGCTAGTCACCATTCATTTCCCCCCTCGGAGACAAGACGACGAGGCGCACACACACACACACAGCCTCTTTCACCGCTGTCCACAGGAGCTGAATGGGAAAGTGGGGGAACAGGCAGAAGTAGGCTGAGTTGATGTGAATGAGCCGTCACACTCAAGTCCATTCAGCATCATTAGCTCATTAGCTGTAGCAGGTTTCAAATCCACACAGGGTCACTTGCCAAATGAACATCTATTATTCCATTCCATTAAGTCATTATTAGTATAATTTTTAATTATTAGTAATTTAATAATAATAATAATAATAATAATAATAATAATAATTCATCATCATCATCATTATTATCATCACCGGTATGTTCAAATTATGATCGTAATAGTAACCTTCACTGTTATTGTTTGTGATTCTTAAGCCACTTGAGTAAAAGTATGCACTAAATAGCATACCCATAACTGTGATGGCTGGTGCGGAGGGCTCCAGAGATGGCCGTTGGCAGGCGGCAGCAGCAGCTCCCCTCCAGGCCTGTCTGGAGGACGTGGCCAGATGCCCAGCGCCAGGAGCACCTTACCGCCCGCTGGGCACATTAGTCACCCGATTGGTGTAATCAAAGGGACTGGTCCGATAAGGACAGTTATTATATTATATGTGACCATTCATAGCGAAATCAGTCGTTTTGCGCACAACGTTATTTTGAGAAAATCAACAATAACAAACTTCCGGGTTAAAATGTTGAATTTCACGTTTTCGCCTCATTCGACTGTATACAGTCTACAGTTTCATATCGTGAACGCATTTCACGGAAAAACATACGTTTTGACTGTTAAACCCGGCGAAGATTCAACACATTTGCTGTCATTCCCGTTGTGCACGCGCTGCTTAAAAAGGTGATTTCTCCTCTTCTGGCATATCGTGACAGGAGAACCATGTCAACTTTGGATGCTGTTATCTTAGCGATAGTTTGTGTAATACCCTCGATATACATATCGTTGGAAAGCTTAGTTTATGGCCGTTCACGTGAGCACAATAACTTAATTTAATTAATTTTACCGAAACGACTGGTTCCGCTTTACAGGGTCACATATATATATATGTAAATATAACGCTGCTATGTTTATCTTCTATGGTATTGGGTTTTAATCAATGCAGAGTCACAAGGGAGACTAAGCATTTCACTGCATATTGTGCTTTGTATAATTTTATTTGTGATGAAATGTATTTAATTTGATTTGACTAGGCTATTTGCAATGCTGGCCCCAAGGAGATGGCACCAAAAATGGCTACAAAAAGCATTGCATCCAACACCTGTTGAGAGTTGCTGGATCTGGCTGGGCTGTCTAGTCTAGACTCGAGAGGATGTGGCAGAATGCCTGGTGAGAGTGCACAGCACAGCACCGCTCACAGCTCCATTTATTCATGTTTCTTTTCTGTTCTCAGTAGTACTGGTCAGATGAAGGTGCAGTTCCTGTCAAACCAATTCACACTACATCAACAAATGCCAACAAACACTTAAAAAGAACACAGCATCCGTCCAAAATACCCTCACTCGGTAGCGTGTGAAGCAGAGGGGAGTGGAGTAAAATGGCATTCTAATGTTGCACTCTTAAAACGAATGTTTTTGAAACAACACAAATGTGTGTTTCCCCTATCTGGACATAGAGACGTGTTAAAAACACAAGTTGTATTGTTTTCAACCCTTTCTTTTTAAAAGTGTGGGAGAAATAACCCATACGGATTATTACTTTATCATAATTCATTAGCACCATGTTGTCATCCTTCACACTTGTAGAAGTATGTTGGAATTTGTTATGTCTATGCACTAGAGTAGGTAGAAGAACATGGCACGGCATTTGTCAACAGAGAGAGAGAGAGAGAGAGAGAGAGAGAGAGAGAGAGAGAGAGAGAGAGAGAGAGAGAGAGAGAGAGAGAGAGAGAGAGAGAGAGAGAGAGAGAGGGAGGGAGCACACAAAACAGAACTGCGTTCTCTATTCATCTCCTCAAAGGGTCGCGCTGATCCTTTAAGAACATATTAGAGAAGCTGGTCAATGCCATTGATTCAGAGAGGCATCAGCCACCGGAACATTCCAAACAAAAGCAAGATTGCTTTATTGACCGGAGCCGAACGGGGCGGCGAGAGACATAAAACCGCAGGGGAGGAAAAAATAGCAAACTATCAAAAGCAGAGAGAGAGAGAGTGAAAGAGCGAAAGATAGAGAGAGAGAGAGGGGAAGAGAGAGATGAAGAGAGAGAGAGGGGGGGGACATCGATAACTCTCACTTTAGCTTTGTTTACCTTCTGTCCTCTCCCTTGATTGGAAGACGAACTGCGCGGCTGTAAACTCTGCATGTGATTGAGCACCTCCACTTCAACCCTGCCTTACCTGTCTGTACAGTACTAGCTCCCGTAAATACCCAGCATCTGATT
>NC_085016.1:15906383-15911383 GCF_963854185.1 Sardina pilchardus
ACCTATAATCTGTGTCATCAGGGGAAGCAGTACGTCCTCTTTTTTTTATTCCCCCTGACTGTGGCTGATATCTGTCCACTAGCACGGCAAAGGTGCCGTCGGGGGCAGTGGGCCTCCCCTCCGGTGGACAGACTGAGAGAGAGCTGAATGAATGAATGCTGAATGAATTTCTCCATCTCCTCATCTCCTCAGACAGGATCCTGAAATATGGGCTTTCACGCTCTCTGATGTTTGAATGTTGTAGTCAATCACTCATACTGTAGATGGATGGAGGAAAATATGATCATGGTTCCTCATTGACTGGATAGAGAGAGAGACCGAGGGGGAGTGAAAGAGAGAGAAAGAGAGAGGGAGAGAGAGGGAGATGGGTGTAAAGAGAGAAAAAAGAGAGAGAGAGAGGGAGAGAGAAGAGATGGGTGTAAAGATGAGTGTTAAGAAAGAAAGAGAGATGGCAGCTCAGAAAAAAAAGAGAATAGAAGGTAGGTCACATAAATAATATATGGTATTTGTAAAGTACATCTTTCTAAGCCGCCAAGATACCTCATCAGCGCTGCAAATGGTGATGGCAGAGAAGTGTAGTGAAACAGGCACTGAAATATGCAGCATAGGGTTGTTGTCTGTGGCCAGAAGAAAATAAATAAATAAAAATAGCAACCATATATTTCGTAACCTCTCTGCTCTCTGAAAAGATGAGAATTTGATTCACAGCAAGATATAGTAAGTCACAGTTATCGGAAACGTACATATTTTAGACAATATTTTCACTGATCTCTATCATCATATAGGAGAGGCTCTCTATGGATTGTTGGAGATACAGTATTTCTTGTCGTGGTAGAAATGTGTAAAAAAGATAACATGCAATTCAAACCACATCGCCTGTTATTGCACTCTTCAATCACACTATGTAACAAAGCTTTTCAGAGCCATCTTGCACAGTTTTCTCAGCAGCTTTTTCACCATCTGTGTGGATATACAATGCAACACAATCCTTTACATCATTCAAAGCCCTTTCTCCACACTACATATACATATTCATGTTCCATTCACAATAGGCTAATAATGTTGTTTTTTCATGAAAAGCCATTTTTCACCCTATTCAGCTTCTGGAGTGTAGTAGAGAAGAAAGGGGGACATATGAAGTGAGAGATGATAAATGTTCTAGAATGTTCCATGGTGATGTGCACAGGCAGCTGATCAGCTCTGTAGTAATCTCCCCCCCATGTGTCACGCTCCATCAATTCCACACATTGCAAAGAAAGAAAAAGAACGAAAAGTGAGGGGAAAAAAACGAGAAAGAGATAGAGAGAAAGAGAGGGAGGGAGGGAAACAGCGGCTTGGCAGCTCTCGTCCATTACGGCTCCATCCCGAGGTGATTTGTGACGGCGGCCGGCGCTTGACCACTTCTCAGTTTTATTGCGGCGCTCGCTAAAGACCCTCGCGAAAGGTCCCCGGTCTCTTCATTTACACCTGCAGCGGCGGCGGCTGCCGAGAATGCCGGCCGGGCCGACTGGGGCGCCGGTGATTTGTGGACAGCCCAAATGAAGTGGAACCTCGCTGGCTGGATGTCTTGGCTGACTGGCTGGCAGGCTGGCTGGAGAACGGTGCCCCAGAGGGGATATCATTACCCCCCCTACTCCCTCCCCTACCCCCACCTCCCCATTCCTCCCTCCCCAACACCGATGGCTGGAGAAGTGAAGGCGAAAGTCGAGTGGAGTGGTTTTGTCTGGGGCTGGGTAAAGCTCACGCCACCATCCGGCCCCCACCCCTGGATCGGGCAGAGCTGACTACAATGTAGCCAGATTGGAAGCACGACGGGGCAAAACGGCCATTGATTGAGTTGACAGTAAGGAAATGGACCGGGCGTTTGTGCTTTGATGAAGCGGGATGGGGAGATGAAAGGGGGTGGAGGTTGGTGTGTTTGTGGGGTGGGATGGATGGGAGGGAGGTGTTGGGGGCAGAGGGAGGAGGTGGGGGTTGAGGCTGCACCCACGTGGAGAGCTTGAATGTGTTCCCACTGGCGCCTCGGTGCTTGAAAAAGGCCTTGCGTGCCACCGCTGGGCTAAACACGGACAGCGTTCGCTTCCCCGTCTCCCGCCGCGTGCCGTAATGGAGGCTCCGTATCGAGCCGCACCACAAAGACGCGCCGTACGTGCCATCGAGTAATATCATCTGGACGATGAATGGACCATTCACGGGAAGCCATTCAACACGGAGACAAGAGAGGGGACGCTGGTACAGCGAGGACATAAAGGAAGAAAAGGAGGAAGGTGGAGAGGGGCTGGGAAGCAGTATATAAACGGAGCCCATTCATTGTCCGCATGCTACAGCCTGTTTTGTCTTGCTTTCCGGGGTTCAAAACCACTTCCCTTTAGTAGGGTTCAGCGAGCGTATACGGCGCGTAAATGTGGATAGGGATGCGGCCCATCTGTATGGAACCTCTGTGGTGGCTGTACCGAGCCCTATAGGCAGACACATTGCAAAGAGAGAGTGAAGGAGAGAGAGAGAGAGAGAGAGAGAGAGAGAGAGAGAGAGAGAGAGAGAGAGAGAGAGAGAGAGAGAAAGTGAGGGAGAGAGAGAGAAAGTGAGGGAGAGAGAGAGAGAGGGATGGAGAGAGAGGGATCAAGACAGAGAGAAAAAGAGAACAAGGGAAGGAAGATAAAGAGAGTGGAGAAAAGGAGAGAGTGTCTAGAGAGAGAAAGAGGGAGGGAGTAAGAGAGAGTAATGGAGTAAGAGAGAGATGGAGTGAAGGAGTGGTAACAAAGAAAGAGAGATAGAGAGAATTTGGAGAGAAGGAGCGAAAGAGAAAAGCTGGGAAGGACAGGGGACCAGGGGACTGTGTGAATGTGTCCCCTTCTGCCCCACTGACCATGTTAAGCGCTCAGATGTACGGACAAGCTGCTGACTGCCAGGGAGCTACGGAGGAAACAGGCTCCAGGGGACATCATGGCCAGTCCTGTGGAGGACTCTCTCTCTCTCTCTCTCTCTCTCTCTCTCTCTCTCTCTCTCTCTCTCTCTCTCTATCTTTCTCTCTCTCTCTTTCTCTCTCATTCTATCTTAGTCCCTTTTTCTGTTTTTCACTCATTGTTATCTTCTCTGTCCTACTCTTCGGTTTTTCTCATTCTGTCTTACTGTATTTCTCTGTCTTCGCTCACTCAATTCGCAATTCAAAAGCAATTGCCAAATCAAGAACAGAAATTAAGAAAACATCAGAATTTAGAATAACATAGAATTATATAACTGCATTATAACACTATGTGTGCTTAAAGCAGAAGTAGACAGACAGACAGGCACACATACTCACACATACACACACGCACGCGCACACATCACAGAGCTACTACATAGTGGTGTATATACCAGAGACAGCTTCTTATCATCACTCGATTAGAAGTGCTGACAGTAAGCCTCCTCTTAGTACTATGTGAATACTTTGACATTGAATATGAAAAGTCCCTTTAGAAAAGGCGTATCACAGAGAGCAACACACTGTGTTTTTGAATGGTTCAGCGACAGTTATGGCAGTGGGATTGGTTCAGCCGAAGTAGACCTGCATTTGCTGTAGACTATCTTGCCTTTTGACTATCTTGCCGTTCCTGCACACAAAGAGAAGGGATCCATATGTGAACTCAGATTCAGAGTGGATTTGAAAAGATGGTTCTGACATGGAGATTGGTGACCAAAGCCACAAGCACACAAAGCAGGGAGCTGAAAACTGCTCATTGAATAAGCACTTTATTAAAAAGCTGTTGGTGGTGGTATGGGTTGATTGAACCTCAGGGTCACATATTCAGCATTATTATAGACCCGATGCCGTATCAGACTCAACGCTTTTAGTGGAATAGAGTCATGCCTTATTATCAGACCGTTTTTCCCGAAAAAGGAAAAAGAAGTTACCACACCACAGCAAGCTCTGTACCGTATCAGTAGATACGCTGTTATGCGCTGCATGCTCTTTTGCCATAGATATCGCCATTCTAAAGATATGAGAAAGCAGTTACGGTGGCAATGTACAAAATGCCAGCCATCACAAAAACTGTGTGTATATCAGTAGATAGCGCTATGTGGAGTGCATTAGTGGGATGCATATGTATTTCAGTGTGAGGTCTCCACTCAGGCTGTGTGTGTTAGTGTGTGTTGGTGGGACTGCAGGAGGAGAGGATGGAGTCTGTGTGTGTTAGTGGGACTGCAGGAGGAGAGGATGGAGGCTGTGTGTGTTACTGCAGGAGGAGAGGATGGAGGTTGTGTGTGTTACTGCAGGAGGAGAGGATGGAGGTTGTGTGTGTTACTGCAGGAGGAGAGGATGGAGGTTGTGTGTGTTACTGCAGGAGGAGAGGATGGAGGTTGTGTGTGTTAGTGGGACTGAAGGAGGAGAGGATGGAGGTTGTGTGTGTTAGTGGGACTGAAGGAGGAGAGGATGGAGGCTGTGTGTGTTAGTGGGACTGCAGGAGGAGAGGATGGAGGCTGTGTGTGTTACTGCAGGAGGAGAGGATGGAGGCTGTGTGTGTTACTGCAGGAGGAGAGGATGGAGGCTGTGTGTGTTAGTGTTACTGCAGGAGGAGAGGATGGAGGCTGTGTGTGTTAGTGGGACTGCAGGAGGAGAGGATGGAGGCTGTGTGTGTTACTGCAGGAGGAGAGGATGGAGGCTGTGTGTGTTACTGCAGGAGGAGAGGATGGAGGCTGTGTGTGTTAGTGGGACTGCAGGAGGAGAGGATGGAGGCTGTGTGTGTTAGTGGAACTGCAGGAGAAGAGGATGGAGGCTGTGTGTGTTAGTGGAACTGCAGGAGGAGAGGGTGGAGGCTGTGTGTGTGTTAGGAGAGGATGGAGGCTGTGTGTGTTAGTGGAACTGCAGGAGAAGAGGATGGAGGCTGTGTGTGTTAGTGGAACTGCAGGAGGAGAGGGTGGAGGCTGTGTGTGTGTTAGGAGAGGATGGAGGCTGTGTCTGCTCTCTCGCTCTCCTCCTCAGAGCAGGAGGCCGGTCATTATCACGATGGCGCTGAAGC
>NC_085016.1:15918883-15923883 GCF_963854185.1 Sardina pilchardus
CATTGAGTCTAATTTCAAGTAGGCTATAATAACAACAAACACCATAGTCAAGTCATGACTTCAAAGAGTTTATTTCAGCAATGAATTTTGCAAAACATATACATTGTAGTGCCTCGTTGCCATGGGTAGCTATCCTGAGTTCTTAAAAAAAAAAAAAAAAACACCCTTAGCTTAGTGATCCCACAATTATATGCAAATTCTAATGTACACATTCATCACACATGCATTACACTCAATCTTCAATAGTTTTCAATAGGCTAACTTTCAGTTTCAGGTATCAAATGTAATACAACCAACATCCAAGCAAAACATGGTTTTCTCTTTAATTAAAATAAAATACCAAACCCTATACTATGGCCGGCAGTTATTAAGTAAATAAATAAAAAATGAGTAGGCTATACCCAACCAGTTGTCAGAGTTCGTGTGGCAGGCCTGTAACGTTGCTAGTGTGCGTTGAAGCCTAAAACCAAAACAGCTCTTTCACGCCACTCCAGCAGCGCAACAAAGAAAACTCAGCGTGTACTATGTAATGGATGGACCAGATGGACAGACGTCTTCAGCGAGGCTCGTGGAGGTTCCGAGGATACGTGGCCATGCAGGCTATCTCACGCAAAGTCAGTGGCATCGTGCTAGCAGCTAGCTAGGTCTTGCTGACTAGCTGAAGGCTTTAAACTTGTGGGAAATTCTCGTCTCGAAGGTTTCACTTCCAACATAACTTCACCGTCTAGCAGTAATGTTTAAGTAAGCGTTTTACCCACTAAACACAAAGGCTATATTTGTGTTAGGCTGCAGTAAACCTTTCCCGCTAAGCAGTCGTTCTCTCTTCTTCTCCCTGCTGTTGTTTCTTATTTCCTGATTAGGCTACCCTTGACCTCTAGGTCAATTCTCATTGGCTCAAATAATACAACTGTAACATAAACTACACATTTCTATCCTTTTCACTTTTAGAATCAAAACATAATATCTTGACAACATTTCAGTAACTAGGAAATTATAAACAAAATATATAAAACAATGCATAACCATGAAATTGAATAAACATGACTTGTGTGCACAAGAGTCAACGTTTCCAGTAGGCTAGAGATGAATTTGTTTACAATTTCCTAGTTACTGAAATGTTGTCAAGATATTATGTTTTGATTCTAAAAGTGAAAAAGATAGAAATGTGTAGTTTATGTTACATTTGTATTATTTGAGCCAATGAGAGTTGAGCTAGAGGTCAAGGGTAATCAGGAAATAAGAAACAACACCAGGGAGAAGAAGAGAGAACGACTGCTGAGCGGGAAAGGTTTACTGCAGCCTAACACAAATATAGCCTTTGTGTTAAGTGGGTAAAACGCTTACAGTACTTAAACATTACTGCTAGACGGTGAAGTTGTGTTGGAAGTGAAAACTTCGAGACGAGAATTTCCCACGAGTATAAAGCCTTCACTAGTCAGCAAGACCTAGCTAGCTGCTAGCACGATGCCACTTGTCAATGACTTTGCGTGAGATAGCCTGCACGGCCACTTATCCTCGGAACCTCCACGAGCCTCGCTGAAGACGTCTGTCCATCTGGTCCATCCATTACATCTAGCCTACACCTGAGTTTTCTTTGTTGTGCTACTGGAGCTATGTGCTGGAGTGGCGTGAAAGAGCCGTTTTGGTTTTTAGGCTTCAACGCACACTAGCAACGTTACAGGCCTGCCACATCATGAACTCTGACAACTGGTTGGGTAGCCTACAGTAGGCTACTCATTTCTTATTTATTTACTTAATAACTGCCGGCCAAAGTATAGGGTTTGGTATTTTATTTCAATTAAAGTGAAAACCATTGTTTGCTTGGATGTTGGTTGTATTACATTTGATACCTGAAACTGAAAGTTAGCCTATTGAAAACTATTGAAGATTGAGTGTAATGCATGTGTGATGAATGTGTAAATAAGAGTAAATAGAATTTGCATATAATTGTGGGATCACTAAGCTAAGTGGTTGTATTTCACATAGAGGTGATGAATGAACACTCGGATTAATTTGTTTATTTAATATTTTAAAGAACTCAGGATAGCTACCCATGGCAACGAGGCGCTACAATGTATTTTGGTTTTGCAAGATTCATTGCTGAAATAAACTCTTTGAAGTCATAACTTGACTATGGTGTTTGTTGTTATTATACTTGAAATTAGACTCAATGTTCAAGAAATGTAAAATGTCCATGAAAACCTACATGACAGTGTAATGACACTTCATGACATGTTCAGGAAACATCTCAGATGGTTCACTGTACTTGAGGTCAAAGGTAAGTATTCATGACACTGTCAGAAAACTATTTTGGTCAGTAATAGTTCTTTGTGACAGCTTAATGACAAATCAAAACTGTACCACTGTAGTTGAGGTCAAGAAAAGTATTCATGACCAATTCATAATGGTGTCATGACAGCCAATTATTCAGGCTCATCACTTAAAAAACTTAGAAAATAAGTCAGGCCAAACACAGTTATATGTCAAGTTGTCATGACAATATTGTAAACGGATTAAATTTTCTTGCCTAATGTCAAGTTGTAATGACAAAGATGCCGTCAAATAATGTCATCTTGCCTAATGTCAAGTTGTCATAATGATGACGCCCAAACAATGTCAACTTGACATAACAAAAACCGAATGACACATTATGACAACAGTCATAAACGTCAATAATGTGTCATTAATGTGCATGACATGTGTCATGTCATTCTTATGACGCTTACATGACACCCTTATGTAGACCCCTTCAAATAAAGTGTTACCAAAAGATATATTAATCACAAATGTCAGAAATGGCTTTGTTCTGTGTTTGCTACTGTAGATATCCACTTCAATTAGCATGCAAACCAGCCCGCGCTGGGCCATCCCTCTTGTAATGCTACTTTGTACTTTGTGTGACATGGTATTAAATACAAATAGAGACGGTTGAAAAGGGTTTTTTAAGGATCTTTGATACAAAGCAAGTTAATGGCAGAGTGCCTTCGTGAATGTAATGGTGGGTTCAAGACAACTTGAAGCCTACAGATAGCACCGTAACACACACACACACACACACACACACACACACACACACACACACACAGCTGCACTACTGAAGCAGTCTGTACGGCAGACGGTGCCTGTCTTTGCCAGTGTCATTGACAGACACAGAGACATGCACAGCCCTGTCAGCCATCTGCATTTGAGAGTTTAATGCTCGGAGACTCAGGGTTAGTTCTTCTTCTTATTTCGTGTTGGACTTTCACCTCATATTTTCAGTGTTTTGTGTGGTTAAGAAAAGAAGCAGAAGAAAGTCTTTTGCCGGGCTTGATGGATCAGGTCTGTCATCTGGCCGTAACCTTGACAGAAGAGCTGGAGCGTTTCAGCGAGATAGCTGTGCCAATCAACCTGACACCTGCGCGCACGTGTGTGTGTGTGTGTGTGTGCGTGTGTGTGTGTGTGTGTGTGTGTGTGTGTCTGTGTGTGTGTGTGTGTGTGTGTGTGTGATACGTCCTTGTGTGTGTGTGTGTGTGGAGTCAGCTGTGCTCTCCTCTTTAAGGCACTCCTGAGCTCCAAAGTCATGGGCTTCTTCCCCGTGGCTGTCGAGACAATTGAAATTCCCATTTCATTTGAATTTCATAAATAATGTAGCTTCTCACCATTCCTGTCTTCGAAGGGCGGTCTTCCATAGGTGACTTAGCAGCTGTCAAAAGGCGTCTTGCTTCTCTGGGCTCAGATTGAAAATGTCCCTCCTAATTGCCCTCTTTAAAAGGTATAAAATAGTAAAAGAGCTTCAATTTTTTAAATACCAGAGGATAGACATTGGCTGTCCATACAAAATGTTCCTGGAGCTGCACTTGAACAGCTAGACACTAACAGCCCTGGAACAATGTGTGTGTGTTTCACTGCAAGCACATTATGCTGATCATGATGTGTTTTTAAGTGTGTGTAAAGTTGCTTTGAATGAAACTGTCTGTTACAAGAACACATGCAATTACATGTGTGAAACAACCCTTTCTTTGTTGAGGGTTAATGACGTTCTTGACTTGGTCGTTTCTGGTTGTTGTGCATCTGTTCATGGAGGCTTGTTCTTGTTTTGTGTTGTGCAGATCTGCTGGCTGTCCCAAAGCACCCGTACGCTGCCATGGAGAACTGGGGGCTCAGTGTGTTCGTGGAGCAGAAGATCCTGCTGGACCCCGAGATATCGTCCTTCTCCTACCAGATGGAGCTGACCATGGTGGTCGTGCACGAGATCTGCCACCAGGTAGGCACCCTACTACACACACATGTGCACACACGCACACACACACGCACACACACACACACATGCATGCAATCAGGGACACACACACACACACACACACACACACACACACACACACACACACACACACACACACACACACACACACACACACACACACACACACACACACACACACACACACACAAACAAATGTAAACCAGTGAGCCACTGGCCTCATCCCAATTGAACACAGTACACCACAAAACATAAAACAAGCGCAAACATTGACAGCTCTTCAAGACCATTAAAAATCGGAATTGTCTTACTAAAGGGCCTTTCATTTGTATGGCTTGTGCTTCCCTGTACATTAATCTCCTAGAGACACAGAGCCAAATAAACTGAAGGAGTGAGGGATTTGATGATCTGTTATGTATGTACTGTAGGGTGAAACTGATGCCTATAGAAGAACACACGGCTGTTGTCAGGATCCTTCACTATCTTTTCCAGCGCTGCACTCTAATGCTGCTATCAGCCAATCCATTTGATGTAGGAATCAGCTGTGGCTTGCACTGGAGCCCCCTAATGAAGGTGCATTAGCTGGGGCTAAAAGAGCTACCGATGCTGGAAGCACTCGGAGAAGCCCTTTGATCTGGCCAGCGCGGCTAAGCACACGCTGATCTGCGGCGCGCTATATAAGATAAGACATTCTCCGAAAACGGGTCATGTACGTTTAGTAGTCAGAAAACTGTAACACAGTGATCTAGTTCGTGCT
>NC_085016.1:15928883-15948883 GCF_963854185.1 Sardina pilchardus
TATTTTATTTAATCAGCCTGATAAACATGTACGCCTTTATGAGGGCACAAGGCATTAGCACAGAGTCTTAATTATTCACCCTGCTTATATACGCGCACTCACGCTCAAACACACACACACACACACACACACACACACGCACGCACCCCCCCCACCCAACACACACACATACACACACACTGACACACACACTCACACACACACACTTGCATGCACACACACACACACACACACACACACACACACACATAGGAAGCCAGCCATCAGTACAAGGAGGCCTGGGCACATGAAAGCCTCCCTCTCTCCAGGAGTCGACAGGCAAATTAGTCAGACGGGGGGAATAACACGAGATGGCACTTAATGCGATGATGGGATAGTCAGGCTCGCCCGCTCGCTCACTGGCACCGATTCCCCCATCCCCGTCACTGTAGCCGACGGATATTAGTCTTCACACTCGTTCCCGTTTCCACCACCGGCTAACATTTGGGTCGTTAGCTCCTTCTCCCCCACTGCCACTCGCCCACACCCACAACCCCCCCCAAGGCCCTTGGGTGCCACGGCTGTTTACGTTTTTGACGTCGTTCTATTTATCTAACAGCTTTTTTTTTTACTTGGTGCTGCACTCGTTTCTGCCCTGTTTACGTGTATGGAGGATGGTTGGCAGAGTAGTACAGCAGTCACCGTTCATGTGGATCAAAGTAGAAGGAGATTAGACCGTAGATGGCATTCAGAACCGTGCTGAGGCTTAAACACTGAACTGACCCACTGGCCACCACTCCACCTTGTCTATACACGAGGGATGTTCCGCTATATCTCTACTGTACCATACACCAGTGGTTACACCTACATTATTTATGTTACAGGGAGCATGTCCATGCATACTGAATGTATAGGTGTAACTGGACTTGTTTATGACCCAGTTAAAAATGCAGTGAATTATTTATGTTCGAAGTCAAGACCTAATGACCAACTGACTTCTCAGCAATTGATAGTTAATCTTCAGAGTTAATAGAATGATAATGATTTATTCAGCAGAGGAGATCAAAGACTGCTTGCTCTGAAAAGTGCTGGTGTTCACCTGTACAGCACTTTGTAACTTTGTTTTTAAATGTGTTAGTTAAAAAAAGATTATTGTGATAATATTATTATATCATGATTATATAATGTATGAGTGAACATACAGTACAGTACAGTATCTTACTTTCATTCGTAGTCAGTGGTTTTTGCAAAGGTTTTGCAAGTCCTCCTAATAGAAAATGACATTTCTCATTGTTCATTGACATTCCCATCACTTGAGCACAAGGAATTTTAATACTTATAAATGCTCATTTATGAGTACATGACAATAAACTTTGAACTTTGAACTTTAGTATAGCTGACATTGTTTTGCTGGGAGAATGAGACCATAGGGGACTTACCACTTAGTTCCACTCCGAGTTAACAGAGGATTTGTCGTTGTACCAACTACTTGAAACATGCCCCAGGAAAGTCAAGTAAACAATCAAAAGTAAACAAGCAGCATTTACCACTGCTCTGTGTACCTCTGGACACTCCAAACAAAGGCTTCTCGCCGCTGTGTGGTCCTCAGGGAAACCGACGAGACACAGCAAGCGCGGAAATGAGTCACCGAAACACGATAGAAAAGTTAAAGTGAAAATATCAGCATTTCAATTGAGAGATAAAGAAACGGCAAGAAGAGATAGCGTGTGTGTGTATGTGTGTGTGTGGGTGGCCATCTGTTTGCCCTTCAGACTTGGAGAAATCACAGATGGACACGATAAATTCAATTTTAACACATCACTCAGAAGCAGAGAAAATGCTTTTTTTTCAATAACTCAAGTCGCTGTGAAAGTCTGGGATTGAGATGTGAGGGAGTTTGAAAAGGCTCTCAAAACTGCTTTGAGTGACAGGTAGCTCTCCATGGTAACCTCGTGTTAGACTAACAGTTACAACCCTGTTATGAGTTCAGAGGAATGTGAGAAGAAGAGATAATCGACCAATTCATTTGGGTGAGGGGGGTTGAGGAGCTGAGGTGGGGGGTTGTAGTGAGTGACTCTAAGTGCTCTATCCAGAGAGTCTGAGATTCTCATACTTGAGAATTAATTCATGATGCACACTTGCACAACTCCGATTGCTGTCATTTTCATAAAATGCTTATGCACGTAGCTGAAAATAAGCATCGTCTGTACTGTACATTTTACCGTAATTAGCTGCTGGCATGACACAGATAAAAAAGACTGTTTTGATTACATGGCAGTAGTGCCATTGCTGCAGTGTCTGAGAATTTTTGTCCTATTTTATTTGCCATAGAGAGGCACACACAACGTGTGTGCGCGTGTGTGTGTGCGTGAGTGTGTGCACGCGTGTGAGTGTGTGTGTGTGTGTGTTTGTGTGTGTGTGTGTGTGTGTGTGTGTGTGTGTCTGTGTCTGTGTGTCTGTTTGTGTATGTGTGTGCATGTCCGTGTGTGTGCAAGTGTGTGAAATTTCCAAAGGCTCATTTGACATATTGATTGGCTCATCCAGGGCGAATGCATTAGATCACTTCTCATCTAACACTTATTTGGTGATATATTAAAAGTCCTGTCTGCGCTCCAATAAGTCTGGGCAGAGGCAAAGTGCCTCTGTGGTAATAAATCACATTTGTACAACGTAACAGGCCTGGGCCTGCTGCAGGGAATTGATTACGAGGGGCTGAAAGCCATTCTACCATGACTCATATTTGAGGAACCACTCAGGGATTGGGACCCCCTCAAAAGCCTCCATCTAAGGCAGTGGTGGAGACCAGGGTGGTCGACTTTCTAGTGAGCTGCTGAATGGGATATTCAGGCGAAATTGGGCAAAATTGTCCACACTCGGGCGGGTAGTTGAGGGTATCACATTTTTTTGGGATTTCCATTTCTGACATGTTCCTCTCTCTCACTCTCTCTCTCTCTCTCTCTCTCCCATTTCTCTTTCTTTCTTTCTCTCACTCTCTCTCTCTCTCGCACTCACACACACTTTCTCTCTCTCACACACACACACACACACACACACACACACACAGACAAACAGACGTAAATATTTTGGTCATAACAAACATCAGTGCTAAATGTGATATTGACCTCACCTGGGAGGCTGCTCAATTTGAAAGGCTGCAAACTTGTTTGGAAACTCTTGGAAGAAATCGGTTTGCAGATTTCTTGTCACAGATGCGTATCTCGGCAGTCATCTCTTTCTAATGCAAATCGGAGGTGTCTGCTGCTGAAATTATAATGTAAATCTCAATCTGAAAAAAAAAATATGTCTCAGAAGGCCATTCAATTGCCTTTATCCACCATATAATTGTGTAATAGACTCAACTCAAGGTATCTCAAGGTATCTTGAGACGCCACAACAACTCTGGGAGGTGTGTCCATGGCCTTGGCACTTCTACCAGGGTAATGGGCATGTGCCAGCTGGCTGGCATTATTATGGCATGCTGCTGTTGACTTCATCACATGGCCCCCGCATAGGCAGGGGTCAGGGACAGCAGCTAAAGGTGAGCTACAGTCGATCATGTGTGCAGCAGCTCCTCAGGTTGAGGTAATGAGCTCAGCCAACACACACACACACACACACACACACACACACACACACACACACACATACACACCTACACAGGGCCTGGGGATATTATTTATGACCTGGCCTTGCGTTGTTTTGCTTTCCGTTCCCTTTGTTTTCCCTTGGTCCTTGACCTCTCGTCCAAAGCAGGGTCACATCTGCCACCACCACCATCAGCATCCCCATCACTGTCTGGATGCAGCCTCAGACGTGTTGCTTAGCGACATGCCATTTTTTTTCGTTTGCTTTCCCTCCATTTATTTTCAGGTGGTGTGGTGTGCAGACATGATGTGTGTGAGAGAGAGAGAACCGAACAGTAGTGACAGAGAAAGGGTTCCAACTTAAAAGCGACTGCACATCAATGCAATGCTATGATCGCACTCCTCCACCAAAGTTTGAATACCTAATGTCCCTAGTTTTTCCATTACCGTAATGTCCCGGCTATTAGCCGAGGTTTATAGATTGATTTCGCAAAAAAGTCTTCAGCTATGAGGTTACAGTAATACACGGGGGCAGACTATACATGGGAGTGCATTTATTTTCCTCATTCTTCTTTATGATTTAAGCATGATCTGATTCTGAGTCACTGGGACCATGGGGAACTGCGATTAATACATGAGTGCAGTTAATGCACGGTGTTATTCTTCCAATTTGCTATAAAACATCGTCCTGCGGTTCATACACAATGAAGCTAATGCACAGGAAATGATTGTTCTGCCTCACACGCCAACACTGAACTCTTGCACGCCGCTCTGCCAATTGCTGTGCTGTGTCGATTTGGCATTATTTCCTTTTGTTTTCTGTTTTTCATCTGCAAAAGGGACATAGTAGGCTCCCGGGGCTCATACGATAGAGCAGGGAGATACCATCAGTGAGGCCATTGGGTTTGATCTCTAGGTAGCACACATGCTCTTGATGTGCAGATCTGCGTGACACACACACACAGTTTCTGTCAAGAGAGTAAATGTGAAGGCCTTGAAGTGCAGCTCCTCAGAAAGGCCCAGGCTATTCTCATCTGTATGTGAATGCACTCCCCTCTGTCTCTCGCAGACTAGATCTTTTTTTTCTCTATCTCTCTCTCCTATAGCACTCTCTCCTCATGAACAGTTCCTATTCCTAAAATGACTTCAGAGTTGTCAGAGGTGTAATTGTTAAAGTCTATAATTGGGCGAGATCTGTGGACTTCCGACAACGTTCATTAGCATTCTGAGAGCGTTGGCCTCGTGAGTCAGCAGAGCTGGCTGTCAGATATCCAGACAGATCCTACTTGATGGCTTTACACGACACTGCGTCAAAACTCATCAGCTGTCAAGAAAACAGCAACAGAAACCCATCAAGGGTGAGACAGTTTTACTATGTCAGACACAAAAAGTAAAAATATAGGAAGGAAAAGAGAGAGAGAGAGAGAGAGAGAGAGAGAGAGAGAGAATGAAAGAAAGAAAAAAGAGAGAAAGAAAAAAGAAGGAAAGAAAGATAAGTGAAGAAAATGAATCCTTGCAAGTTGTTATTCTGGCTGATTAGATGTGCATAATTCTAAATGTGTCTGAAGGACCACAGTGAGGAGCGAGAGCATGGCGAGGCTTTGAAGTGACAAAGTGCTAGTCAGCTGGGGCATAATTACCGGCTTCTCTCCGCCGCTGTTGAAAGAGCCATCAAATGGCTCTGGCCATTGTGGTCCAGGTGATGAAAGTGAAGGTTGGGGAGGGGCGTGGGGGGCGGGGGGCGGGGGCGGGGAGGTGCGTGGGGTGGGTTGGGGTGGGGTGAGGGAATTGGCGTTTGGCTGATTTTTACCCCATTAATTTTTCACATCAGAATGTGGGGCAGGGCTGGTGGAGGCAGCAACCAGCGAAAGCGGCGGGCGGCATCAAAGGCTTTGTGCTGCAGCCTTTGTTCCCTCGTAGAGGTCAATAGCAACGATGGTTGAAATCAGACTGGCCCAGTTTTACACATAGGACAGCCTGCAGCACAAACACAGGTTCGAACAAGGAATCTATGCTATGCATAAATGAGGAACCTTAAGTGACCAGCGAACAACGTGTATTGTAAATTAATTGGTGAGGACTTAGAGGCATGGTATGAGTATCGCATTATCGAATGCAGCAGAGGATGGCTGCAAAGTGCCAATGACTTTTGATTGTGAAATATTTTGTTTGTCGTCTGGCTATCACTATACCAAGCTCAGTCTTTTAAGATTGAACATTAGTATATGGGGAGTCTGCGCTTTATTTCTACTGCACGAGAGGCGTGCTCTCTCGGAGGAGGGGCGGGACTGTCAAGCTATTTGGCATGATTCAATGACTCAGAACGCTTGGACAATCCTTCAACCAATCCGACCAATGATCGGTGCATCTTTTGGATAAGCTAGTTTGTGATTGGAGCCAAAGGTTCTGGCAGGGAACAGAGGAGATAGATAGATCTGGCTGGAAGCAGAGGAGGCTTCCAGCCTGAGCTGCATGCCTGGCGAAATCCAAATTCGCCGGCAGGTCAGGCAGGGTTCACCCATCCTGTATTGTTTGGATAGTAACGTCTATTTAGCAGGCAATTTTAAAAGTCGAAGCCAAGAGAATGTTCCGTGAGCTGCGCTCGGTGTGTTTGCCTTCAGGGTGATTGGAGTTTGAGGTGGCAGGAAGTTTCCCTACTCCCTCTCAAAGATGGGACACTGGGACTCAGAGGCGCCTTCTATTTTTTTTATTAAAGATGTCCCATTTTCTTTGCTTCAGCCAGAGAGCGCTTGTTTGGTGTTGTTTTGTTTGTTTGTTTGGTTATTGTTTGTTTCCCTGATTGTGAAGTGCACAAAAGCTGCCCCCCCCCCTCCATTCTTCTCCTACTCCAAACCCTCCTCCACCCTCATTCGTCCGCTCCTTTCTTCACCGACGGTGGAGCTTGGCAGCTTTGCTCCTTTGCGAGGCTGCGTAAAAAATGTGGAAAATGAATCCTGTTTGCGTGACTGGGCTGTATTGACTGTTTGAACCTCTATTAATCACAGTTTCCCTGAGATACGGCAGAACGCCGGCAGAAAGTTTTCCTAGTCTATTGTGTTGGGGCAAAAAAAAGAAGAAAAAAAAACTTTCAGTCTCCACAGGGCTGGGGTGCACTTTGTAACAGCTCCCCGAAGGCTGAAGTTCACCTAATTAATTGCGCAGAACAAAAAGACCTTTCAACTCCTGTCTTGACATTTACACTTCAAGGTTTACCGTCTAGGAACACTGCTGCTGCTCTTTTGTGATATCAATGCAAACACATGGCGGAAAAAAAAAGGTGTTGGTGGGTTGTCCTTTGATCTGGATTAATCCGGAATGTTCCTTTTTGTCTTGCAGTGGTTCGGGGACCTGGTCACACCGGTGTGGTGGGAGGATGTGTGGCTGAAGGAAGGCTTTGCTCACTTCTTCGAGTACCTCGGAACCGACTTCCTCTTCCCCAAGTGGAACATGGTGAGAACAAGCTTGAGATCTAACCTCATTCATTGTCATGCAGAACATTCACAGTGAGTGGATTAGTACTGTTACTAATACATCGTAATAGCAAATGTAATTGTAATAACAAAATAGATTTGTGAACTGTATCCTCATAGCAAAGAAAAGTGTATCCAAGTTCATGCATTTGTTATTACATCAAGCTAAGCAGAGATTCACTAGTCACTAGCTGTCATGGATTCTCACTTTACTGTGAAAATGAGCTCCACTTCCAGATTCGGTTCACACACACTACACATATCTCCTTGATGTTGCTCACATATAATATGTCACAATGTGTTTAGTTGGGGGATGGAGTTTCTCATTCAGTGGGGGTTACTGATGTGACACAGAAGGAGCTTATGCTGGTGACATAATGGGTTCAGTTATTTGCATATTCCCCTCATATCTTCAGATATACACAGGCGTGGTGTTAAATTGCTTGTGCTATAGGCAAGGGATACCCCATAACAGCCAATCGACCGCCAAGCCTTTTTATCATCAGAGTGTTGGTATTATGACATTAAGGATCATAACTTGGATTGTGTATTTAAGAAGCCAATATTTACTTACTGGACTGTTAGCTATGGTGATTCCAACAGCAGTGTCCACAAATCACTACAGTCTTTGTCACATCATTTTGTCAGTCCCCTTGGAACACGAATGCAACTTATCATCCTTGTTCCATCAAACAACATGAATACCATAGCCAAACCAGCAGGATGTGTTCTTATGTGGGCCAATTAAAGTGAGAGACTACTTTATCATCCTAGTGGTCACCTCTGCATAGCCCAAAGCATGTCCTACAGCTGCATATAGGGCAATTTATCTGGCTCCACTTCACAGTTATAGGCTTTATAAGCACTGATCTACAACATCATCTCTCCAAGATCGTCTCCAAGGACGCTGTGTAGAATGTAAATAAAAACAGAATGTGATAATCTGCAAATCATGTGCACCTATATTTAGTTGCAAAAAGAACATAGATCAAATATTGAACATAACAGACTGTACTGTTTTATGAAAACTGTTGGCTCATTTTGAATATGATGCCAGGAACACATCTTATAAAAACTTGGGACGGTGTCAACAAAACGTGAATAGTGAAGTGGGAAAAATGTCCGGTGGTTAGATCAATCATTTCTTTCTGGAAATCATGGAATCTGCATCCTCTGAGCTAAATTGGAGTGCTACGTTCCAACTTGTCATTAATGCATAGTTAAAAAGCCAGCATCTATGATGGTATAGGGGTATATTAGTATGTAAGGCATAGACTGCTCGCAAATCTGAAGAGGCACAATGATGACCAATATGTTGCCATTCAAAGTGCTGGAAAACAGTTGCAAACTGTATTCTGCAAATTTTGCAATAGTATGACTCCATAGTGGAGTCCAGGGGCTGAAATGCTCAGTAGCACTGCCTTGAAGACACCATTGGGGGCATAAAACACCAATGAGTGCTCTGAAATTGCCTGTGTGGTAGACATACCTCTTACACAAGTTTTCAGAGACGTAGCAAAATTCAATTTTAGAAAATAGTAAAAATTCTCAGTTTCAACACCTGATATTTTGTCTTGCCGGTTATTCTTGCACCTAATGAGTTTACTTGATTTGCAGATGATGAGTTGTAGGATTAGGGATAGACGAGGTAATTACGAAAGGTAATTAGGCAATTACTGTTCTAAAATCACTATGGACTCAAGTGGCTTATTGCTTTTCTAAAACGGTTACTGCCTGGTAAGATTTCATGAAATAGAGGCACATCAACTAGAACTGTAACGATTTATTCATAGATAATCATTCTTCCACCAATAAATATATTTCTTCTGTCAGAATGGTTGCCAAGCAACTTTGTAACGCAGCAACCATAACCGTTTTTGCAGTGGCATCGAACACGACTCAGCCAATCATATACTGGAACTATCCGTTTTAGAAGAGTTTAGTAATGGTTCAGCAACAATTTCAAAGACTAAACAAACCTTCTGTAAATTGAGCACACTAAGGTGCTATCCTTTTTCTTTGGCAACTATATATACTGAGTATACTGTGAATTAAAGGCATTCCATGTCGTCTCTGGATGTCTCGCAACTAAACTTTTACTGACTGTCAGTTTTATTTTCTTGTGTTATGAGGACACAATTACAAATGCATTATTGTCATAACAAATAAATCCCTCAGGCAAATTTGGGAAACGGGCTGCAGTGTGACTGAAACAAGCCTCTAGTCCAGTAGCTGAACATCTCATGATAGCCATTGCCAATAGTGATATTATATAACCTGACAGAGAAATAAGAGGCTCGCTTTTAAAACAGTCCATGGCATGAATATGTGTAAGGCTTTCCAAACCATAGCATTGCCATGACAACCACTATGTAAGGAACGCAAGAGTATTTGAGTATGTAAATGATGCACTGTAATTTTTTCACAGCACACTTCAAGTAAGTTAATGTCACCATGAAATATGACAGTTTAAGGCTCTCTTCCGTTGAGCTTTAGATAATACTGTTATGTAATAGTACTACTGCTCAAACACAAGTCAGTGCTACCTTGTTGCAAAGCTTCATTTCATCCTAGAATTACTTGTTTTCTATGTTCACGTTGAACAAATAAATCATTCAAATGTCACCAACACTGTTACTACATTTGCCTTTTTTTGTTTTTAAATGATATGCTGGCAAATCATTCCACATTGGTGGCAGAGAGAGGCCTAACAGCTTCATGCATATCCAAACCGGATCATTTCAAAAATGCACGGCAGAACTCTTGCTGGACAAAAGATGACCTCTCTGCCCGGACCGAAGGACTTTGGGCAAACCAGCGGGTGCATAGAAGTGTAGTTCTGCTCTTTGATAAATTACACATTGCAAACTCCCCTTAGCGCTGTCCACTCGGTTGCCAAATAGTGTGTTGGTTATGTTGAGAACAGCCGTGCATGCAATCAAATGAGGACAAATAGCCTCTGCCACTAAGCGTGCTTTATGTGCGCATGAAGTGGTTGCTATTGATTATCATTAGGCTGCTGTGGAAAAGACAGCAATAGAGGGCCTATCTGCATGAGTGGCCTTTAATATCCTCCCCGCTAAGGAGCAAGACGGACTTGCTGCCTAACACTCGAAAGTGAATAAGTAGGTTTCATCAGCATGACAAAACAAGTTTTTTTTTTGTTTTGTTTTTGTTTTTTTGTTTGTTTGTTTGTTTCCAGACTCGGGGCGTAATTTGTAATTTAGGAGTCGTGATACTCTGCTCGCAGGTAAACAATGGGGACGTGGAGATGATAATTAGTTGCGGGGCCTCTCAAGGACGTCATGGCAAAGTCACGACTCTGACCCCATTCATCCTAGGAAGCTCAACGCAGGCTGGCATATCTGAGTCGTGTTCGCTGATGAATGGCACAGCTTTTCTCTATTACTCAACCCCCCCCCATATACACACACACACACACACACACACACACACACAACACACAACACACACACACACACACACACACACACACACACACACACACACACACACACACACACACACACAAACAAATCAACATCACGTGCACACACATGCACACACACACAAATCAACATAACATGCAGAGAGCACAGCACAGCACCGCACCGCACCGCACCGCACCGCACAACACCACACCACACCACACAACACAACGCCACGCCACGCCACGCCACGCCACGCCACGCCACGCCACGCCACACACCACACCACGCCACGCCACGCCACACCACACCACACCACACCACACCACACCACACCACACCACACCACACCACACCACACCACACCACACAACACAACACAGCAATCACATGCACCATCTTATTTCACTAGAATTCTTATTTCACCAGAATTTCTGGCCTTATTATCACAATTTTCTTGGTAATTTTCAAAAATCTAAATTCTTCAAGTCTGCCGATCATCACTATTAGTTTTGGGACTAACATACACTATATGTCTGTGTTTAGCTTACAGTAAAAAGTGTCATATTTCCTCAAACTCCGTCCGGGGCTGTGTTTGAAGAGTGACTGGTATCTACTGTATGCCGTGAGGAGCCTTGGCTATGCTGCAGCAGCCAAGCGAGTGAGCACGTGTACCCAGGAGGCCATTTCAGAGAGTGATGCGTCTGTCAGATCTGACGGCCTGTGGACTGACACACTCGAGTGCCCAGCCCCCCCCCCCCCCCCCCGATAAGAGATTATCAGCCATTCCCCCCGCACATCTGTGAGCATGATGACATGTGTGGAGGAGGTGGTGGTGAGGGGTTGGAGTGGAGCAAGGAGGAGGAGGGGAGGAGGAGGGTGGTGGTGGTGGCGCTGTGGAGATGGAGGGTGTGTGTGTGTGTGTGTGTGTGTGTGTGTGTGTGTGTGTGTGTGTGTGTGTGTGTGTGTGTGTGTGTGTGTGTGTGTGTGTGTGTGTGTGTGTGTGTGAGGAGTTCACCTGGCCTCCGTGTCTTTGTCAGAAGGATTAATGGAAGCGAGGCACCGCAGGGCCTGCCACTGGCTTCATCTCCTGAGAACATCTGCAGCGCCGCGTTTATTTCTTTATTTCTCCGCGCGCGCGTCGCTCTTCGTCGGCCTGCTTCCTCACCCCTCTCTTATTTGTTGCATCTGCCGCACGAGCCAGCGAGCATCTTCAAAGCACCTCGAGGAGATCCGCAGCCCCCCCCCCTCCCCCAACATACACACACACACACACACACACACACACACACACACACACCCCACCTTCACCAGCCCCCACTCAGAGACTAGAGAGGGGAGGCAGGTGCAGAGTAGCTGCCCTCTCACTGTCCCTTTAGGTCAGTGGCTGATTCATTTTTTCTGACCCCAAAACTGCTTCCCTGACTCCCCAACCCCTCCCACCTCTCTCCTCCTCCCACCCCCCCCAGTGGAAGGCTGTGGCTTGCCGCAGTTGGAGTTGTCAATATCGGGGCGGGTAAGTGAAATATCATTGGGAATAAACACCCTGTTGAGAGCGCATATGGTCCAGATGGAGGCCCTTCTAATGGCACTAATTTTACGGCGCGGTTACGTGACTTACATGACATCCGCTCAGTCTCACCAGCTGCTGCCACAGAACCCTCTCCTCCACCCCCCTCTCCACCCTACACCCCCCACCCCCACCACCACCATCTTTCTCCCGGCATGTTCCTCTCCCCTGTTGCATCACTTCCTCTGTTCCTGAGCTTGTCATGCGAGCCAGCTCATGAGGTAACACATAGCGAACAAGAACGGCAGGGGCTCGTGATTATCCAGGCCATTAAACGATCTTATCAACTCTTTACAATTAAGACATTAATGTTGTCCTCCTGTTGTGAAGTGCTTGTTTTCATGAGCACATGCATTTAGGTTAATATGCATGCATAATTATAGTATTCATTTGACAATCCATTTAAAGTGTGTGCACTTTTATGTTTTGCTATGTAGTCATGAATTTCATCATGTTTCTATAAATTAATCAAATGTATCATTTGAAATAAAGGAATTACTCAAAGCTGATTGAACCTTTACAATAGTGATTAGTGCCGTGTAATAGACATTACATTACACTTACACTTTAATTGCACTTATATTGCACTTACATATCTTGACCCCAGCCCTGATCATACGATATGTAAGTTCATGGGTCAGTGGTGATCTCAACATTCTCACCATCTGCCATTCTGGAGATCACTGCAAAATCATCAGTTTACTATTTAGACCTTAGGCATGCGATAGAGTAAAAAAAGAAAACGAAGCAAAAAGCCATTTGAGCATTTTCAGAAGATGACAACTTGCCAAAATTAGAGTTTTCAGGCCTCAAAACAATGGAACAATGTATTCACAAGGGAATACACACACAAGAGTGTCATATCACAGGAGGGAGGGCAATATGCTCCAGCTCAATTAGTTCCCACATACAGTACGATTGGATTGGACTGTGGAAGTAAGGCTTGACATGAGGACTTATAGTGTATGTGGAAGAGCGATAAGAAGTCATTTACACATTTTCCCTCGTGCTTTTCTTTGGCTCACGAGTGGTTCATCTGGTTGAGCACAAAAGATTTCCGTCTGCACAGCAATTTGGTTCAGACCTGGTGTCAATCCTGCTCTGTGCAAATAGCCACTTTAAGAGCTTTAGCCTGACATTTCCCCCCCTTTTACTAAACCTTTATATTAATCACCACTTGTGGCTTAAATAGCAGTTACTGTATGTTGAAGCGGTCTCTTAGTGTTATCTTAACCAGAGAGGGTTAAAGCGGAGCGAGAGGCGCAAACGTTCGATCATTTCCGCGTTCTGTCTTCGCAAGGGGGAGGGGGGCTAAATCCCCCTTTAAGCAGACCTGTTAACATTCGAACTGAACTGCTTGCCAATCTGATCTGACAGAGATCGATATCCCACTATGACGTCTTTGTGACACGCCTCAGACCGGAACTGTTCGAATTTTGCTTCCATAGAGATGCATTACGTTGCTCTATCTTGTCAATAATTAAATAGCCACTTTAAGAGCTTTAGCCTGACATTCCCCCCCCCCCCCCTTTACTAAACCTTTATATTAATCAGCACTTGTGGCTTCAATAGCAGTTACAGTATGTTGAAGCGGTCTCTTAGTGTTATCTTAACTGTGTAGGAGCGTAGCCTCCCCAAGGATGATGTGCATGTTAGAGACGAGGAGAGACACACAAAAGCAGAAAGGCCTTTCTCTTCTTTTCATTTATTATTTAACAAAAGAGAAATATTGTGTGTGTGTGTGTGTGTGTGTGCGTGTGTGTGTGTGGTTAAGGGGGGAGTCATATCATTTTGGGTGACTCTCATCCAACATAAACTGTTACATTAAGGG
Source organism: Sardina pilchardus (assembly GCF_963854185.1). Classification (NCBI taxonomy): domain Eukaryota; kingdom Metazoa; phylum Chordata; class Actinopteri; order Clupeiformes; family Clupeidae; genus Sardina; species Sardina pilchardus. Next base: position 15,942,746 of record NC_085016.1, read on the forward strand.
TGTTTATATGCACAAATTTTATTTGTGTGTGTGTGTGTGTGTGTGTGTGTGTGTGTGTGTGTGTGTGTGTGTGCGCATGCCAATGTACTGTGTCCTGTGTGTGGCAGATACACACATGCAGTATCCCTAGGTTTGTGTCTGGACTTTCATGTGAATTTGTGTCTGTGAGGCCACTCTCTGCAAACCTTTGTAATCATTTAACTTGAGAGGCACAGACAGACAGGCAGACAGATAAAAGATGGCGAGACAAAAACAAACAGCGGAAATTATTTTTTTATCGCTTTCCCCACAGACAAGACAAGCAGAGCGATAGAGGGACAAAGGGAGATAGAGAGAGAGATAGAGAGAGAGAAGGAGAAAGAGCGCTTCCTGGCAGGTGTGTATCATTTTCGCAAGATGAAATGCTCAGACGACGGCGTTAGAGCGGCCCAAATTGGAGTGCGCAAATGAAGGATAGCTGCTCCTGGAACCTATGGCGTGCGCCGCAGCTGCGGTCCGGCCTGATGGCGCACTAACGCGCCGCATCAGACACGCGAGCACACACACACACACACTCACACACACACACACACACACACACACACACACACACACACTGACTGATGCAGACGCTCCGCTCGTCTGCCAGCTGCTAGCATCGACTAATCAGAGGGAGCGATCAGTCGTCCTTAAAGACACATCCGGACGAGACGATAACTAGGCTTCAAGACAAACGACAGCAGCCATCGATCGCCGTGACTGAGTTTCCAGTTTGGCTGCTGCGGAGTAGCCGTGCTGTTTAACTGGTGCAAAACCAGCCTTGTTTTGTAGGGCAGGTGTTTTTTAGAGGAAGATGTTTTGTAAGTAGACCAAGATGTTTAAAGATAACAAACAAATTAACCTACCTTATGTCTCCTGTTACATGGACAATAGCTGGAGAATATCTGGCTATCAGTGGACAAAAGTGAAATAGCAGTGCTGTGTCCATTTCTTTTCATCAAGTTTAAAGCTCTACTTTAAATACTTTTATATTGAACATTCAGTATGTCAAAGTACATCATCGTCAGAATGAACATTTTTAACCTGCGTTGTGTTCTGAATGCACAGCTTAATCCTATACCAGCTCAGGCTTGAAACGGCAGGCTAAAATTCATGGGTCCTCACATCTGGTTAAAACATGGGTAGTAAGTATCACCTGTATATTGGGGGTAAGGTTTACACCCTTTCTGCAGAGTTAATTCCCGCCCGCTACTTTTACACATACATCTAGACAGAACCAGTCTGTTCTTTGTCTCCCCACCCCCTCTCCATACCTGACTTAATGCATCAGTAACACTCCTGATTACCTGAGCACATTTGATTTAGCTAATCAAAAGCGTTTTAATTACTGATTTCTGATTACGGATTTCAATCAGGTGTGCCGGGAGCAGGCAGAGACAGATATACAGGGCAGGGAGGTGTTGTGGGGGGTTGGGGGCGGTGGGGGGAAGGAACAGAATGTAGAACCCCCCGGTGCGTGTCGGCAAATATGTGGTTAGACTATTGCAAACTGAAGGTTCTGTTTGGTGATGTACAGCGTCCTCCACATTGGCTGGAAACCCTGGTATAGATGAGTAAGCTATACCTGTAATGTAAATCAACATTTTCCCCAATGAAAACAATACAAAAAAACAGTGGAAGCAAATTTACAACGAGAACAAAAAATCAGAAAGGAATATATATTTCTAACAAAAAAATTGACTCTGGCTATCAATATGAATGGCAGTTAAGCTTGACGGAAACTATTTTCAGTTGCATACGAACATTATTTGGATGCGGTTTCTGTGCTCACACCATATGTTAGACAGCTCACACTGCCTGCAAGACAAACCACAAACATGTCTGACACACTAGGAATCCACTCGGATCGGACGGGAGCTGAAACATTAATTGTGACGTCCTTTAATTGGACATTGTGAGCCTGCTCAAGCTAGACTTGGGGCTCAAATCGCATCACAACCACACAGTGTCTGCTTTGCATTAGATATGCAATAATCCCCAGGAGGCGCTGTGGTTTGCAATGATTTTAGAAGAGTTATGGGGCGCTCTTAGATACGACACAGGATGGAAGGATGTGGTAGAGCAGTTGAAATGTCCTGCCTGAGAAGCAGTTGACTCAGGGCTGACACCTGAGCTGAATGTTGCAAAGCCTTGTTGCTTTGGATTACAAATGGATCAAAGTGTCTGCTAAATTGCTCTCTACTTAATAAAGATGTTAGTACATATAGGCCTACCTGGCAAGGTTTCATATAATAAACACACAGTAACAATAAAATAGTGCGAGAGCTCATAATTTTCCACCAAGCAATATAGATCTTCAGCTGTACAGTATATAACAGAATGGTTGCCAAGCAACACAGTTTTAGTTTGGCTGATGTAATGCAGTCACAGGTGTTGAGCTGTAAAGCATTTTACAACGGCTTGGAATAGGATATAGCTAATCATAACTAAGACGCGGAACTATTCATTTGATAAAGTACATTTTAGACAGTACATTTCTGGCAAGACTTGAAAGAAGAATCTCACTCTTTAAAACATCACAACATCAAACAAAAATGCCGAGTGAAGCATACGTTCTTGAACACAAGACATCCCAGTTGTCTCACACCTCTGAATGTTTATGGACTTGCAGGTTTATTATACCATCAAAACACAGATGAATATTGTTCAAAATATGCCTAGCTATCCCTCCGAGGATTTCAGTAAATGTATATAATAGCTCATGTGTTTCAAAAGCACCTCACCTCTACAGAAGAAACAGTAACTTTGTCATCTTACACCTGGCATCTGCTGTTACACCTGTTAGCACAGTAGATTCACAGAAAGGCTGCTGACAAATGGTGCCTAATAGATTGGATTTGTTGCACTTCCAAAATCTTTGTCCGAGAAAGCGCAAAGGCTTGTTCGCTTGAGCGGGAGCCCAAAGAAAGCATCCTTTTGGAGGTGGTTCCCTGGGGAGATGGGAAGGAGAGGCACTCTCTTGCCTGAGTGAAGATGCCCTTGGCTGTCCAGGCCTCCTCGTCCAAAATAAACCGCAAACAGACGCCCCGTCCAGATGGAGACCCTTCACATTTCATCGCTCTCGCTGGGCTCACCCGAACTGAACCAGTACAAAGATTTGAGCATGCTTGTCTAGATTCTGACAATCTGGTTTTTCCTCCTCTGTCTTACTCACGAAAGCTGTTTCTTTCTTGTTACGCACACACACATACACATTTTTTTTATCCCATGGTAGAGAGTCAGCATATTCAATCTGTAGTGAACTTGTGATAACCTTGCCATGCCTAACTTAATTCAGTCAAAGTAGCAATAGAACTTGACTGGGTGAGGTGCTGTCAATAAAAAAGGTTTATATCTTCATTCATTCATTCATTACACTCTCTCCCCCTTCTCTCTCTCTCTCTCTCTCTCTCTTTCTGTCTACCAGGAGAAACAGCGTTTCCTGACAGATGTTCTCCATGAGGTGATGCTGTTGGATGGCTTGGCGAGCTCTCACCCTATCTCCCAGGAGGTGTTTGAGGCCACCGACATCGACAGGGTCTTCGATTGGATCGCCTACAAAAAGGCAAGCACCTTCTCCCACACACCTCCTCAAGACCCTCCCTTACACACTGGGCCCAAATGATCAACACAATCAGCATAATCCCATCCAGTCATCTCAGTTATGACACTGTGTAGCATCAAGTGTGTACGCATTGCATAGTACTTATAGTATATTTTGAGTGTGCTAATCTTACATGAGTAGTATAGATAGTGTAGTGCCTTCCAGTCAGTCACTTCGGATGCCTCAGGGGTTTTAATAAAGTATTAGTTGTATTCCAACGTCACTATAACAAAATAAATGGGTAAATAAACCTTCAAATAAACTCACAAATAAATGGACCAGATCGACAACTAGACTCACAAATAAAATGACGATTACATTGAAAACTAGAAAACTAGATTGAAAACCATGTGCCTGCTGGCGTCCATACGATTCTAATGACCCTTTCCAACTGTTCCGAACACTTTTTGGGTGCCTCTCATTTGGTCTTTTATGCTCCCTCCCTTCCTTCCTCGATCCTCGTCCTCACTGATCTAGATAAAGAATGATGGGGCGGCAACAATGGGATAGTCTATCCAGTTTTAGTTATAGATCAGTGGGAACGCCCCTCGAGGATCGAGCATAGAGGATCGAGGAGAGATGTTGAGAGGCATCCTACAGTGTGTCTATCTAATGTCTATCTTTTGTGCCACTAATTGGCACAGACAGGTGTGTAAGTTAACCCTTTCAGTGCAAAGGCCTTCCAAGATCACAGGGCATTGAGTTGCCAGCAGGGGTCATTAAATTAACTTAAATATACATGTTGTGAATGGCTCGTACAGATAGTATACATGAGTAGATCTCAATCTATTTTTATGTTGTTGGCCCGCTATAAAATCTTGACCTGTGTCATCTAAATATAACAATTCTACACAGCATGGTGAGTTCCAGGGTCCCTGTGCAGCAGTAGTAACCCTGAATCTGTCAGTGTACCCTTTCCATATACGTCTCTGACTCTCTATCTGACATTCTACATTCTATTCTGTAGCTGAAGTTAATTAAGAGTGTGAGTCAGTGCAGAGGCCTGAGTGCAGAAGCGATCGCACTGCCACCACCTTCTGACACGGCCGCTGAAGAGAATGGCGGAGCAGGTTTAGAGTATGGCTGAGGAGCGCAGAGAGGACCAGCACATTCACACCTTCAGCTCAGCGTGTGGTGCCGTCTCACAATCTCACACTCTCTTCTTCTCCTTCACACCCTCACACGCTTTCCTACACACTTACTTGCCCGGTCCTCGCATGGATGGGTGCATTTTTCAGGGGTGTGCCGTGAGTAAAAACTGCATTGGAAGACTTTCAGTGCAAAAAAACAAAAAACAAAAAAAAGCAACTCACATTCCTCTGAATTATCCCTGATTAATCAACTGCAGTTACTCCTGTTAAATAATTTCACTTTCACCGTCCCCCTGCCAGACGCATGAGAAAAATATCCCAATAATGTCATGTTTTTTTAATATGCTGAGAAACTCGCAAGAGAGAATCCAGCAGAAAGCAAGAGCAGTGTGTTTCTGGCCTCGAGGAAGTGGTGGCACAATAAGTAACTCCTTCCCAGGAAGGTCTGAAATCTTCTTAATTACCTCACATACAAGATAAACGGCATTATATAACCCCCAACGCAAGACGCCTTGTCACACAAAGCCAACACAGAACAGAGAGAAAAAAAAACGTAAAAGGGAAAAGAAAGAAATTAGCAACTCAAAGTCAGCTTTTTTTTTCACTTCGCTGGAGTTTTGACAGCGGTGTTTGTCATGTCGCCTCAGTCTGTTTATTCACTGTTGAAAATTGCAGTGTCATCGGCCACTCCTGACAGTCACAGATCGGTGGAGAGAGAGAGAGTAGAAAAGAGAGAGAGAGAAAGAGAGAGTAGAAGAGAGAGAGAGTGAGAGAGAGAGTAAAGAGAGAGAGAGTGAGAGAGAGAAAGAGTAGGGGAGAGAGAGAGAGAAAGAGAGAGAGAGAGCGAGAAAGAGATAGAGAAAGAGAGAGACATGAGGGCACAACCAGCTGGCAAAAACAGATGCTCCCCAGACACGCCGCCTCCCGTGCCTGCCCGCCCTCGCCACTTGCTCGGCCCTCTCCGTGCCCGGACAACACGAATAACAAATCTGCAGCCTCATCATAAAGCCATTTCCATGGCATCCTTTACCAGGCAAATGTCATCATTTAACAGTTACCATGGCATCCCTTACCAAGGAAATGTCATCACAGACCAGTTTCCATGGCATTCCTTACCAGATAATATCATCATAGAGCTGTTACCATGGCGTGCTTCACAATGAATTTTCATCATAGAGCAGTTTCCATGGTATATCCTTTACCAGTAAGGTCTGTAATGAGATATTCGATAACATCTGAGAGATTCGAACGAGTGGGATCGATATGAATAAGCAACGTAAATAGAAGGCCACCAACAGAAGGTAAACTGACATGAAGTATCAGAGGCTACATGATATGATGGCAGTGCTTTGAACTGGGTGCCGCAATTCTAAAGCCTTTCTAGCTAAATTATCATTATCCGTCTTACGTCTGGTCCAGAAAATA
>NC_085016.1:15956383-15976383 GCF_963854185.1 Sardina pilchardus
CTTTGAATGCAATCAGGCACCCCAGGGTGCTTACTCCACAGAATCCATCAGGCTCCGGCACTTTTGTCAGCTTTTTGCAGATCCCTTCTTACCCCGAGACAGACAGAGCGGAAGGCAGCCACCGGGCATTTTGCAAGGCCCATAATGTGTGCTGGACAGAGATGAAATGGACAGATATTCCTCAAAATTCAATTTTCAAACATTAGCCCAAGTACCTGTACATCTATGGGTGCTGGGGGGTGGGGGAGGGTGGGAGGCAAAGTGCTAAACAAGCAAAGTGGTTCTCTCTTGCGACTCGACTAGATATTGCTCTTTATATTACGCTTTCCTCTCTCTCTCTCTCATTCCATCTCTATCCTTCTTCGTCTCTCTCTGCCTCCAAACACATGTTTTCACATTTCATCAGGCTTGCTATTTCTCGCGTATACCTAATATGCAAATAAATGCTGCCTCTCGCCAAACAATCTACCTTAATCATCTGCGAATGACTTTTCCAAATGACTAATTGCATACGTTTACCTTTAAATCAGGGCGAGCAGAGCTTATTTTGGCGAGACTCGTTATCGAATATGAATTATTTATTCTCCGCGCTAGCATCTCTGAAAAAGTCACCTCAGAGGCAATTACGCTGCGAGAGTAATCAATCTTTATTTCCAAGGTAAGCGAAAGGAGTGCGGCGTATCGTGAGACGAGGTTCGGATTTGATTGTCCTGTCGGCATAACAGGGTTTTACAGGACTCCGAGCTATCTCGAAGCGTGTTATGAGGAAATATACAAATGTGAGAAAACAGTGCCAATTACTGTGGAAATGAATAACATTTTGTTGTCTTTCCCAGCGGATTATGAACAGGATTCATTTCTTTCTCCCTCCATCTACCTCCGTTTCTCTTCTACCTCCTACTCATCTCTCTCTCTCTCTCTCTGTGTCTCTCTTTCTGTCTCTCTCTCTGTCTCTTTCTGTCTCTCTTTCTCTTTCTCTCTCTATCTCTCTCTGTCTCTCTTTCCCTCTCTCTCTAAGCCTCTCCATCATTGTTGTTGTTTGTTGTTTGTTTTTTTTTTGCCCACAATGTAAAGACAATCTCTTGCAAACGTATTAAGCTTCAGGTCAGAAAACAGAAAAAACCGCGGTGGCAGCAGCAGAACTCATTAAAACACACATTCAGGCAAAGTACACTGTAGGAGAAAGAATAATGATATAAAAAAAAGGCAGAAAAGAAAGCAGAGAGACACAACAGCAATGGTGTGGCCAGGGGTGGTCCAGCAGCGTCCACATGCAAATGTATGCACAGCAGCAACCGCCACAGCAGTCTCTCCGCCAAACATCTCATTTAAGGATCCCGTTCAGCTCAGCGCTTTCCTGATTGCCTTTGAAGATGGAGCGTGAATGAGGTTTTCCTCCAAGAATAACTGCTTTGCATTATCAACAGCTCCCCTTCTTGTTTATAAGACAGTGGAGCCTCAAAATAATAACTCAACCAAAATATGATCAACCGAGCGCGTTACCGCTAGTGGTAATGCCGGTGTGTGTCCTCATTCTTGGGTCAGGATGACAGGATGCCGGGGCGGCCTTGAATGAACCCCCCGGTCACGCTCACGTGTGTGTGTTTTTAACTCTTGTGGCTCTAAGCTGATCAGACGTGGTGGTCGCGGTGAAGGTGATGGGGAGTGACAGGGAGGCTGCGGTGTGGAGCAGGACCTGCTGCCGGGGTTGCCGGCGGGCATTTAACCAGAGAAGGAGGGCTGGGGTGGGGTGGGTGGTGGTGGTGGGTGGTCCCCGAGGGGGTCAGGACAGGGAGGCTAAAGATGAGTGGGAGGAGAGCAGGCGAAGTAGAGCAGAGAGAGTGTGAAAGAAAGAGAGAGAGAGAGTTGTGATGGTGGTAGAGGTGAGAGCGGATTGAGAGAGAGATACTGTAGAGAGAGAGTGAGAGTGAGAGTGAGAGTGAGAGTGAGAGTGAGAGTGAGAGAGAGAGACAGAAAGTGAGAGAGATTGAGAGAGAGAAAGAGAGAGAGAGAGAGACTGAGAGAGAGAGAGAGAGAGAGAGAGAGACTAAAGTCAGTAAGCAGGGGTAGAGTGTACAGAAAAACAGGATTGGGAATGATGGAGGAAGAGGTTCCGAGTGTTCCGAGTGCATCGGGGGTAAGCTCTGTCCCATACACACTCCAGCAGGAGCGGTAGAGCACACACACAGGAGCTGCAGGGGGAGTCCTGCTGGCCATGTTGGGTTACAGGGCATGTTGCCACCGCTGCCACTCAGGGCGACACCTGCCCACCTGCTCACCTGTCCACTCGCTGACCTGCCCTCGGGCACAGCACACAGCCAGCCGCACAGACTGGCACACGTCTAGAGCTTCAGACGCTGAACCCAGACCCAGCCACAAAGACTCAGCACAGCAGGAGGAGAGGGAGGGGGGGGGGGGGGGGGTGCTGAAGAAATGAAGGGAGAGGATGAATGAAAAGGGGAGATGAATGTATGGAGGATAAGAGATGGGGAGGAGAGGAGAAAAGGAGGAATGGAATGTGGAAGTGGAGGAGAAGGAATGGAAGAGAGGAGGAGAGGAGGAGAGTGCAGCCTCGTCTAGTTCTACCTCCTCTTAGACTGTGGAGTGGAGTGTAGAGAGTAGTGGCCTGATTTGCCTCTTCTCTGCATGAGACCAAATGCCTGACAGCAAGGGAACACAAAGCTGTAGCTCTCTCTCTCTCTCTCTCTCTCTCTCTCTCTCTCTCTCTCTCTCTCTCTCTCTCTCCCTCTCTCTCTCACTCTGTGTGTATACTGTATACGTGTCTGTGTGTCTGATTCTCTCTCTATGTGTTTGTGTGTGTGTGTGTTTGTGTGCGTGTGTGTGCGTGTGTGTGAAACATACTGTGTTTTTGCCTCTATTTCAATGCGTGTGTATGTGAGTCCATGAGTGTACCTGCACTTGTGCACATTGTCTGTGAGTGTTTGCGGAGACAGCTTATCGCTTACGGTCACCGGAATGTTATCGGGGAATCGTGCTCGGTGAAGGCTCTCTGGCATCCTCTCCCACGTTATCGGATAGAGAGAGATGTTGATAAGAGGACGATGCTGGACCCAAGGGTTTGCCCTCCTCTTGTCTGCCCTGTTTCCCTCGCTCATTACGGAGGGCCAGGGGTGTTAAAGACAGCCGGGCTTTTAAGTACGTCTGCCAGACACCCTTCTCTCTCTCATCTGTCAATCTACAGTATGATGTGTGTCTTTCCATGTTGCAGAAGAGCAGAACGAGATGAGTCGTTCTCTCTGTGTGGTGCACTTATCTGTTGACTTCCCCCCCCCTCCCCCCTTTGTTGTTATGTGCTGTACCGCCAAGTGGTTTTAGCATCAGGGAACGTATTAAGTCTAGTTTTCGGAATTCCTTGTGTGGAGTTGAAGACGTAGAGCTTTTTTTGTTTAGGTTTCTATCCACACAAGTTATGCAGACACTGCAATTCAATTTTAAAGCAAAGAAATGGTTTGCATTCACTTTCTGGAGCTGCATCTGTTTGATTTTTGGTTACATTTCCTCTGCTGTTTGTGTTATGGTGAAAAATGCTCACCTTCTGTGTGTGTGCGTGTGTGTGTGTGTGTGTGTGTGTTTGTGTGTGTGTGTGTGCGCGCATGTGCGTGTACTCGTGTGTGTGTGTGCTACAGATGTGCGGTTAAAAGCCTCACAAGCTAACAGCTTCTCGTTGCCGTGATTAGATTAATAGTCCATTTTTGCCCAAATAGCCGTAGCCTCGGTAATTTGCATAAATGAGATAGATATCACATAAATGGATTATGGACCATGCTTTTGTCTGCCCATTCTTGTGGAATTATCACAATGCCTGGTCATGAACATTTTTTCCCTCCATATTCCTTTATTACCACAGATTTTCAATTAAATGGCAAAGCAATGAAATTTAAATCTTGATAATTCTGTCTTTCTTTCTGACTTTCTTTCTTTCTCTTTGTTTCAGGACTATTTGATGACTCACATGTATGGCAATGCAGCGAGGGACGACCTGTGGAACAAGCTATCTGAGGTAATAATAATTATAATAGCGTATTGTCCACAAAAGGGGAAATTTGACTTTGTCTCCACAGGTGGATTTCTAAAACACAGATACAATAAATAGACAATAAGTACTTGTACAAACAACAAACAAATAGCACAATCACCCTTAACAAACAACATTAACTAACACTTTCACAACACACCAGTAAACCATATTGAAGTTGACAAACAGACTTATCACATAGACGTTTTAGACAAAGTTAGTGGACAAACAAGCAATTAAACAAAACCACTGATGCGAAGCACTGGGTCAGCGGCCGTACCGCGGCCGTACCACGCCCGGAAGTTTGGAAAGGATCTGTGTGTGCTCACAGCAGAGGAGTTTCTGGCTCCTCTTGTCTCTTCTGTTTTCATTTAAACGCCACTACCTGTTTAGCTCTATTGCAATAGATGCACCCCTATACTATACCTGATGGGCCAGGTATGGTTCTTTTTGTATGTCATCACATGACGTGTCAGGTGAGGTGCATATCTGTAGGTCTGTCAAATCTGACGAAGGGCTTAGGCCCCGAATCGTCACACAAAAGGTGGTGAACTATTAAATCTGTTCAAGAGTAGTGTCTGGTGTACAGACTCAATGCTTTTTTCCTTGACTTTTGCTCAGTCCAGCGCCAGAGTTCACTGGTGTTTACATTTGTGTGCCCCTCCCCCCATGCCCCCATGTCTCCCCCCATGCCCCCATGTCTCCCTGTACCTCCAGAGGCCACCATCAGCTCAGGGGAACACGTAGCCCATTTCCCAGCCTCTCGGTCAGGGCACAAGCACTCCTGATCTGAGGGGTGTGAGCAGCGGAGGAATTAAGCAATAATCCCCATGAGGCCGCACGGTTGCGGAGTGTTTTAGAATAGCCGAGGGGTGTTGTTAGCCGTGATGCGAAGCGGAGTGCCTAAACCCCCACTTAGCTGTTCTAAAGTGCTGATTTTTATTGTGCGTAGTAACACTTAATGGAATGCGGTAAATGCCGTTTACAGTAGATGTAGTCAAATATCAGCACTATCTGTTTTTGAAAAGTCTATCTCTTCATAGTGGCATATTCAGTTGCCTACCTGTAAAATATCTTCAAACTCTGTGTTTGTTGACATTCGGTTGATCGTTAGTTTAGGAAGGAATGCCTCAGTAATGTAAAATGTTGTATGTTTGTCAAACCATCAGAGGTAGTGTACTGACTTAATGGACCACTAAATTAAAGTTCTAGTGATTTTCCACCCATTTGCAAATTGTGCCTCCTGTCACTGAATCTTCCAGGGCACTTACTTATCTGACTTTGCCCTTCACCGGAGAAAAACGAAGGGTCGTCGCTGTCCACTGCTGCCCAATTCAGACGACAGGGATTTAAATGTCCTTCTCATTCAGATGCTAACAAGTTCAATCTGCCAGCATTAAATGGAGCGTTAGGCAAATGGCTTAACCAGAGAGGACGGAAGAACTGATGGGAGGGAGAGGGGGGGGGAGAGAGAGCGAGAGAATGAGAGAGAGAGAAAGAAAGAGAGAGAGAGAGAGAGAGAGAGAGAGAGAAAGAGACAGAGAGCGAGAGAGATAGAGAGACAGAGAGAGAGAGAAAGAGAGAGAGAGAGAAAGAAAGAGAGAGAGAGAGAGAAAAAGACAGAGAGCGAGAGAGATATAGAGACAGAGGGACAGAGAGAGAAAGAGAGAGACAGTCAAGACAGTGATTGGTCTCATTACAGGCCTGAGGATAATAAATGGCGTCTGAAGGAAGAGCCAGACACTCCATTTTGGATGAGCGTGTCTGTCTGATATTGTAAAAGTGCTGTTTTGGAGTTGACAAAGAGTGCCCATTACGGTGTGATAGATCACTCTGAGCGTCGCCGGGGAAGTGCAATAGTTCACCAGGAGTTTGACACAAAATAGGGCTTTGATTGGACCTTGCAGCAGTTACCAAAGTGTCCAGTCGCCTGGATAGATCTGTGTGTCTGGTGTAATAGACTGCATATCAGGAGTGGGTAGGTCATGAGTCAACACACACACACACCTCTAAATGTCTGGAATGACTCAAAATATACAGGACATTCTCAAAGACATTACACTGTAATACTGAAATAGCAGAGTTGCTTAGTATAGACTGTGGATCCGATCGTATAGTGCATTCATGATGGGACACATACTGTACATTATATTCCTGATAGCTTGCCAGGTGATTAGAAATGTAAAGCAATACGCTGTTGTCAATTTAGATAAAAAGGGTTCAAACGCATGCCTCATTGATTTACAATGAGAATGGAATCTCTGACATTGCGTATGTGCACCCAGTATGCCTGATATTGTACTGTATAACATTATTTTTGTGGGGTGGCGCGTGATCCTTTTCATCACTTACAGACGAATTGGGTTCCCCTCCTTAGCAATAAATGGGTACCCAGCACATTGAAATTGATGAAAAGAGGAATTCCAACATGCTGTTTCTTCAAAAACAGCACATCACATTCTGATGACATTGTAGAATAGCATTGCCACTGCCCCTCATCCTATTTCTCGTTTCTATCGCCATGTATTTGGGAATGATTTGTGGGCCTTGAGAAAAACGCCATCAATGCCATTGCCAAATAATGGAAAAAAAGGGACATTTAGCTTTGCTGGAACTGAATTGAAAGCTCAGTTTCTTCATAGACTCTCCCCTCCACCACCACCACCATCCCACCTCCTCAATAACGGCGTGTGTGTCGCAGAGCCAATTTCACCAATTTCACAACACAGTCGTCCATGACAGTCAATCATTTAATGAATACAGATATCCTGACCGACCCCCTTTTATATTTACCAAACCCAAATTACTGCGCTAATCCAGAGCAGCCCTGGCGGCTACAAAGCCCCCATTGTGAGGCCCGGCGACCCCTCCCTCGCCTCCCTGCGTCCTTGGTAATTAATTTCCACTGGGGGCACGGGGTGCCTCGTGCGACCTGCAGGTCCGATTGTTATTCCTCAGAGACGATCTGTGTAGGTGCCTCAACCTCGGCCCCTAGCCTGCAGTCCAAAAAATTGAGAGCTTTTTTTGTGTGTGTGTGTGTGTGTGTGCTGGAATATGCTGTGGCATTCTCTCGTGTACAATTCTCTCTCACTGGCTTCTTCTTTGTCACACACACACACACACACACACACACACACACACACACACCAACTGCCACAGTATGAGTCACACTAATGAGGGGGTAGAGTTAGAAAAGTGTTTTCCCCTCTGTGGTTTAGTTTGTCTGCCTAACCTCTCTCTCTGTTGCTCTCTCTCACACACACACACACACACACACACACACACACACCAGAGGGTGAGTGTATTCTCGTCTGGCAGCTGTGTAAATCCAAGGCCTGGCTGACTGCTCACAGGTATATCACAGCACACGCTTATGAGGTGCAGTTTATTGCTGGTGACGATGAGGGAGGAGGACAAGTTTTACTGTCAGGGAGAGATATGCTTTGTGTGTGTGTGTGTGTGTGTGTGTGTGTGTGTGTGTGTGTGTGTGTGTGTGTGTGCGTGTGTGTGTGTGTGTGTGTTTGTGTGTGTATGTTAGTTTTCATCCCATACACACACACACATACACACACACACACACACAGTGTGAACAGGGACATGCAGATTACGTAGTCCATCTCTGAGAGTATGTGCTATTGTTTTTGTCGTTAATAGACAGCACGGTTGAATGGACATTAATGTACTTCTCCTATTAATGCCTCTCCCTCTCATGAGATCTGACTACACATTTGCCTTATTGCTCATTCAATACTCATTCACTTGCGGAGATTACCTCGTTTATATGACAGCATCCATTATCTTTGCCCGATAATAATGGCTTTTCACTAATGATCAAATCAGTATGTGGCAGGTGCGTGGCGCACTGGTAAACAATGTCAGATAGCCCTGTGCTGGCCAACATCGTAATCCCTTCGCTCTTTTTGTTTTTAATCTTTCCCCACCTGTAAAGCCTGTGGAATATGAATGCTAGTGAGATAGGAGATTACAAGGACAGGGGGTGAATGTTTGGAGGGGATATCACTGGTTATCAGCTTAACGTGGTCGCGTTTAGCGTGAAAGTATACGACATGAAAGTCCGCCACAAAAGTTGGTCACCTTCCAAAACGCGACGGAAAGTCGTGTCTGCTCGTGCCGGGCAAGGCTGAAGTGTGCTTTAATTGAATAACCAGAAATAGGCCTCCTCCCTTGATGCCCCAGTTTTGAAGTGCTTGAGCAATGAGAGAGGGAGGAATGAGACGTTTGATTACCTCTTTCTTCACTGCGCTCCTTTTAATTAAGGTGCTGTATCTTCCGTTTCTCAGTTTTTATTTTAGATGGTATAGAATGTGACAGAAAAGGGGGAAAAAATAGAGTTCAAATCAATTTAAATCGTTCTTTGTATAATCTGCTATTAAGTATGACAGTGCAAAAATTCAAGCCTAACCATATTTTTTCTTACAATAGCACCTTATGAATGTAGGTCCCTCTCTGAAAAGACAGAGATATCCACTCAGCAGTTGGACTTCTTGGAAAAGTAGGCTGCATTTATGTAGCCCTTTTTTTTCAACTCCTGTGAGCACCCTAAGCATTTTACATTGTCATGCCTCACATTCACCCATTCACACACACTCACACTCATACACGGATGGCGGAGGCAGCCATGCAAGGCGCCAACCTGGGGTTAAGTGTCTTGCTCGAGGACACTCTGACAGGGTCAGGATGAGTTGGGCTCGAACAAGTTGTTGGACGACCCCTTGACCTCCTGAGCCACTGCCTCCTTTCTCTCTCAGAGTGCTTGAGTGGGGACAGGCTGGACAGGAGGTTAGAGGTCAAGTTCACATACAGCCCATGCAAACCCGTTTCTGCTTACTCATGCCCAATGGAGAAAGGCAATCCCAGAATAACAAGCGATTTTACATTGTTAAGTGAGCAATTCAATTCAGCTGGTTAACTCAGGGTGCACAAATGCTATGAAAAGTACCAATTTGACAGGCTGAAGGTACAGATTGAACAATACTGTTATCTGTTTGAGACTGTATGAGATGTTCTCATCCAGGTTATTCAAAATGTACACGTGAATTCATTTCCATGTAACTCCAGGCCATGCAGAGGGAAGGCAAAGACATCAACATCAAGGAGGTGATGGACCGCTGGACGCTGCAGATGGGCTACCCGGTGGTCACCATCAGCAAGAACGAGAGCCTGGACCACGCCGTCACCATCACCCAGGAGCACTTCGTCTACGACATGGACGCCAAGATCCGAGACCCGGAGCTCTTCAACCGAAGGTACATTTTACTCATTACTCCAGTCCAGCCATACTGACCTTCGACGTCCAGCGGCTATAACGTTAGCGGTGATTCATCATAAATAACCACGTTACCCATGTGAAACCAGGGCTAAATCAGTCAGTATGGATTTTTTTTCTGTCCCTGAAATCCAATTGTATTCTGAGCACAGCAGACCCCTTGGTACAATATGGCAGGACGGTCACTGACTCTGGCCCTTTTGGGGAATTTCTCCTGACTGCTGTGTTTTAAATGAAAAGCCGTGTTGTTCAAACCAGTCCGAGGCCTTGGCTCAGTCAGCGTTCCTCTCCGCGAGGTTCTTTGATGGTGTGCTTTGATCAGGTCATGGTTAGGCCAAGCAAAGAGAAAGAGCAAGGGAGAGAGGAGATTTGAAAGAGATTGTGGAGAAGAAAGACTGATTTATTTGTAGCGTGAGACACAGAGCGAGCGAGAGAGAGAGAGGGAGAGGAAGAGAAGTCGAGAGAGGTCAGTGTGATAAAAATGGATGGAGGTGTTTACTCGGAAATGCTGTAACACAGTTCAAACTCTGTCCATTTTACCACATGGGACGACCCAAACACATCCACGGAGTGCTCCTGAGGCCGCCAGTCAAACATCTCTCAACAGCTCTCCTTTTTCTCAGGTCTCACCTCAGTTCACCTGCGCTCTCCACCGCTCACGATGTGAGCGCTCTCGCTCTCACTGATCCAGAGTCAGAGTTGGACATTTAGCAGCCCACCTGGTTCCTTGACCCCTGTGCCACCTTACCGATCGTGCCCGAGAGCGGACGCGCTGCGCGAGGTTTCGCCGACTTGTGTGAGCCTCAGCTGTTGTTTGGCTGTGGGTTGCCTGAGGTGGGCTGAAGATAAGAAAGAATATATAAAAAATATAAAGTGTAAATATAAAAAAAATATATAAAAAAGAAAATATCTGAAGATCCACAGATACACTAAGGTGCTCACCTGACCCACATTTGGCCCAGGGTTGCCAGATCTGTGCCAAACTTGGGCTGAATTCATATCAACCTCGGCTGCCGTGTGTTGGGTAAAGGTTGCCAGAGGCATGCTGGAAATAATGTCAGTAAAGATCAAGTGATCTGCCTCAGGAAGCAGCTGACTTTAGCAGCTGACCTTGCTTGGCCCTGAACCGGTCCGGTATCACTGCCAGCCAAAGTTCTGGCCCGTATGCGGACCGGTCCTGTATCCACCTCAGCTACCGCATGGGTGAAGGTTGACTGAGGTGCGCTGAAAGTGAAAAGAAAGGGTCCGCTACTGTGGAAACCTCTGACTGGTAGCGACCCAGTAAGTGGCACTTCTGCAGCGGATCTGAGCCAACTAGACATGGGTCTGTGCCGCTGGTGTGTGGGTGAAGGATGACAGAGGTGTGCTCGAGCAGGCTTGACACGTGTGGATAGATTAGTTTAATCCCCCATTAAAGCTCCATGAATTATTCAGTGTCTCCCCTGAACCAATTCAGGGGTCCTGGCGTTTCTTTTTTTTTTCTTTCCTTTCTCTCTCTCCGTTTTTTTTTTTTTTTTACCGCGGTGCCAGAATGCTTGCGGTTGAAATGCTGCAGCAATCGACCGGGCATCTTAATGGATCTCCGTCTGTCTCTCGCCCTCCTGTCACTATGTGTTTACGCGAGTGTTGGTGAGGCGAGATGAGATACCCCACGGAGGGCTGGGATTGCTGCAGGAATGGAGGGAGGGATGGGAGAAAAGAGAAGGAAGAGGAGGAGGAGGAGGAGAGGAGGAGGATGATGATGGGGGGGGGGTATTGTGAGGATGAACGCATCTCTTTCTGTTACGCTTAACAGCTGCAGCTCCAGCGCAGCAGTGGATGTAGTTAATTTAGCACGTGTGGTGCTGTTTCTTTCCGCTGAACTTGCTGCTGCTGCTGCTGCTGCTGTGGTGGCAGCATTGGCGCCCGTTTTCTAATTCTGCTCCTCTCCTCTTCTTCAGCGGGAGCGTAATTAAAGCACGAGGACAATTCAGGGTGAAGTCGGGAGCGAGGGGGAGGGAGGAATTATTAGTGACACCGCACCATCAGCGATGGCACCACATTTCGCTAGGGGTTGGACCCAAATCAGGCAAATCTGCTAAACGAGTGAATGCAAATGTCAATGTAAAATCAGGCCCACTTCCGCTGCAGAAGATGACTAAGCTACAAATGGGCTAAGGCTGTCTGAAAATCGGTACATTTACACATCGTCATCTAGCAGATGCTTTTGTTCAAACGAAAGGAAGATATTACAGGTATCTGTAATATCTTCTGATGTTGTAACAACTGTTATCATTTTGGATAAAAATGATATAATAATGGACCTTTTTTTTCTCTCTGGTCGCTGCCAGAATGGGCTTCTCGCTGCATTGATCAGGCCCATCCTGGAGTCTGAACAGTTGAATATCAGGCGGCTCTTTGCCAGGCGTGGTGCTGTGCCAACAGCTTTCTCCCTGGCTTCTCACATTACTCCTCCCCCCCTTTAAGCTCGCGAGGCATTTCTCACTCCCGCCACTGCTGCCGCCGCCGCCGCCACCTCGTCCTGGCTCGGCAGAGAAAGCTGCCGCGGGCGCTGTTCGTCTCCCTCGCGGCCAAAGCCCCCCGTTTATGAGAAGAGAGGCTCTAACGGGGTCATTCTAAAGAAAGCTGCTTTTAAAGGTATTGATATAAAAGCAGGGCAACAGGGAGAGAGGCAGAGGAGGCGGAGAGAGAGAGAGAGAGAGAGAGAGAGAAAGCAAGAAAGCGAGACTAAGGGAAAGAGGGAGAAAGGGGTATAGAGAGATAAATAAAGAAAAAATGAGGGAGAGCAAAAGTGAGGGAGCATACATGAGAGAGACAGAAAGAGGGTGAGAGTGTAAGAGTGTGAACGAGTGTGAAAAAACAAGCAGTGAGAGAGTAAATGAGGGAGAGAGAGAGAGGTGAAAGATGAGTGAGGGAGAGCAAGAGAGACATAGGGATCGAAAAAAGAGTGAGAAAGTGTAAATGAGACAGAATGAGAGAGGGGTAGAGAGTGTGAGAGAGAAAAAGAGAGGGGGAGAGAGTGTAAGGGACAGAGAGTAAGAGAGAGAAATGAAATATGAGTGAGCCAGAGAGCGAGATCGAAAGAGAGTGAGCGAGTGTACGTGTGTGTGTGTGAGAGAGACAGAGAGAGAGAGAGTCAGAGAGAGAGGGAGCGAGATAGAGACAGAGAGAGAGAGACGGGGAGGAAGAGGGAGGGAGAGGGAGAGGGAGAGCCTTCTGGGCTAAACTGAGGCTTTTAAGTGAGTCCCAGACAGGCGGTGGGCATCAGGCAGGGATTTGCCCGCTAGTGAGAGGCGGTGCAGGGGGGGGCTTGGCGGAGACTCCCAGGCTGCCGGGGGGAGAGGAGGCTTCCAGAGCCTCAGAGAGGCGTGGGGTACAGCGTGCAGCCGCAGTGGGGCCGCAGTCAGGGCTGGGGCCAGACCATAGACACGCGACTCACTGGGGAGGGAGAGGGAGAGGGGGCAGTGTGTGGAGTGTGGAGTGTGCAGCGTCGCACCACAGCAGTAGCAGCAGCAGCAGCAGCAGTACTGTAGCTACTAGTCAAACACTCTCTTCCGTGTCGGTGTTTTGCATTGTGGCCATTCTGAGGCATTCACATGCACACACAGAAATGTGCACACATACAGTACATGTACTGTATAAGCACAAAGACAAACATGGACATTATGCTCACTCACAAACAGACACACACACACACATGCAGACGTACACACAGACATGCGCGCACACACACACACACACACTATTTTTTGCACTCACACATTATAAACCATACAAAGTCTATTGTCAAGACGCAAGCTCAACATTGCAAAGCAGGGGGGAAAAAAGCAAGGGAAGGGGGGTGCAGGTTATTTATTCAATTCTGTTGTGTCTGAAAGGTACACGCTAGCATTTTCTTTTTGTCCTCACTCTGTAATATACTGCTGAGAGGAGCTGTCTAACAGAATAGAGTAGGCTGTATAATAGCCAGGTGATATTACTTGCATAGTACCCCTATTGTATCCCTCCCCTCAGTACTGCTCAGAGTCCTGCACTGCATTAATGGGCCGTGTAAAGCCTCGACTCCAGCACTTTTCCACAATGAGATTCAGATCGCGGCCAGATCGAGGCAGATCAACGCCAGAGGTAGAGTGCATCTACCCATCACTGGGGTGCATGTGGGATATATTAGCCGCTCCTGCATCACGGTGCGAAGAATCGCCTTTTGCAACTTTTGTGGTTGGTAGTGCTTCATGCTTGCGAGGCGGAAGGTTTTTTTTTTCTTTTGTAAGTCTTAAAAAGTTTTAGAGAGAGAGGGAGAGAGGGAGAGAGAGAGAGAAAGAGCCTGCTGTTAATTTCCATAGCGTTTACACGGTTGAAGATTGCTTGGCAACTGTCAAGCAGTACTAAGCATGAGCAGAATTCATATCCGTGTAATGCCATTGAAGCCATTTATTATTCATCACAAGAAGGTCAGGAACAATAATAACTCCAAACTTTACTCTCAGTGTGTGTCTCTTTCTCTCTCTCTCTGTGTGTGTGTGTTTGTGTGTGTGTATGTTTGTCTGTGTGTTTGTGTTTGTTTGTGTGCGCATGTGTTTGTGCGTCAGCGTAATCTTAACGGGGAAAAGCGGGAAGGGTGCAATTAAAAAGATAAATAGCTCATCGAATCCCCCTCTGACGGCAAAGCTTCTGGGGATGTTTAAACTGTTATTCCAGTACTGCGCTAACAGACGGCTAGTGCTAATGACTGTGGTCTAGTCTAGATGCAAAACAATAGCACCTTTCACGCACAGCACACACACACACCTCTTTTTTTCCCCCTTTCGCGTCAGCTCCCCTTCCGTTTGTTTTTCTTCTGACAAAAAAAGATCTTGAAATGAAAGCTTCTCACCACTCATGCAAAAAGTAAATAGCTAAATGAAATTAGCGGTCGGAGGCGCTAATCGATTTCCCTCCCTCACCTGTGGAGATGCATGACTATCAGTGGGGTTGCACAATTACCAGTGCTAATTACATCACGCTCCCTCAGGTGCTCTCTCCCTCTCTCCACTCCGCTTGTCTCCGTGAAAAGCACACTTTGCACAGCGTCACGTAGCCTCCGCCAGCCGACGTTTGCCAACACACCGAAAGTCTGAAGTGATTTGGGGAGATTAATATCATCCACGGGTGTTTAATATCGCTCACAGCGGGGGGGAGAGATAGAGAGAGGGGCCAGGTAGGGTTCACCTCACAGCCTCTACTCTGACACAGACAAACTCTCGCTCTCTTTGTGTCTGCCGGAGAGGTCGGCTTTGAAGCCGGAGCGTTTCGACTCGCTCAAGTCAAGATTCCGACTCGTAGGAGACGATGTCAGATCCAGGCCAGATGCACACCGCGGCAGAGCCGGCAGCCATTTTGGCTCTGACACCTTGATGGCTTCATTCTCATTTGGTGTTATCTGGGCTTCTGCTCCACGGGTGACTGCAACCCAACAGGCAGAGAAATAAGGGATGACCATCAGATATCTGACCGGGTCACATAGCAGGGGAAAACACTGCGAAGCAAGACTGACAGCGAGGCCAATGGAAAAATAATAGCAAGACTATTACCTCTAAAGTATGAGAGATAAAATGGACAGGTCTCTGTATGTGTAAGATGTGCCGTTGTTGCTGTTTATGTTGTTTAGAAGTTATATCTATTGCGTCTTTAGGATGGGTGCTGTTTAGAATTACTTTAATAATTACTAGATATCATGACAGATTTCATATTCTTACGGAAACAATTCTGAAAACAGTAGAGCTTGAAGTTGTTTAACATTTTTGACCCCTTTTCCCACAAATGAGTCTTATTAAAATGTTTGTCAAAAATCTTTTTTGTCTTTGATCTTTGATCTTTGATCAAAATGGCAAAAGGAAAAGCATACCCTTTTGAAACCCTGTCTGATGATGCACCTTATACAGTGCATTTTCTTCTTCAATGTTATAATAAGAGATATCCCCTTGGGGATCAATAAAGTATCTATCTATCTATCTATCTATCTAATATGCCCCGTTTAGGTCACCCTGTGATTAACAGAAAGAGCAATGCACAGGTTAAAAAGCAGAAGCCTCCCCATTCTCCTTCTTCTCCTCCCCCTCCTCTACCGTTTTCCTCCTAAAAGTGAAAGATGGTGCTGAACCACGTGACAGCACAAGCCGTCCAGAGACACACTTCTGTCCTGGCCGTCTCTGACCTCCCACTCCCCCCCCCAACCCCCCCCCCCCCAGCCCCAAGCCTCACATGCCTCATTACACACCATCTAACACTGTCCTGGCCCGCTCTGAGGACCCGCGGCAGAAACACTCCCTGAAGCCAGATGATCGATGGAGCCATCGTGGGAGCAAGGGTACCAGCGGCCGCGGCCAAGAGTAGAGATAGAACATCGATTTGTAGCCGGGAAGGAGAGGAGAGAAGAGAAGAGAGCGAGGGAGGAGAGAAGAGACGGGAAGAGAAAAGAAGAGAAGAAAGAGAAGAAGAAGAAAAAGAGATGGGCATGAGGTTGAGACAGGGCCAGAGGGAGAATTTAGAGGGGTTATTGGAGAAAAAAAAAAAGAGACATGCACGTAATTTCTCCCTAGTGAAGCTTGGAGTGCCTCAGCAGTCCAGACAGGAGGGGGGTGGACAGGGAAGCTTCAGCAATTACAAAGTGGACTTTTTCAAAGTTTGATACGGGGGTGCTGTGAGCGAGCCCTTGAAAAATGCCCACTACAATACCACCTACTGTATTCTCCTTCTGAAAGATTACCACTCAATTCGATTGGGCCCTTGGCAAAACTTTGAGCAAAAATGCTTTGAGTGAGATATATTTTAGTCTTTGTTCAGTTCTTTTTTTATTATTATTATAGTATCATCTATGGACTGACTACGCCATTATCTATGGTATCACAATACAAACATTATTAGCTCATTAAAACTTGATTTTTTGGGAGCATTTTTTGTATACATTTCAGTCTCTGATCAGATACTCTGTTACCATTCCATTGTCTATGGCATTACAGTATGGCATAGTCATCATCTGTGGCAAGGCATGACACTGCAAACTTTATGCAGTATTTTAGAGCACCTTATTAGTGTCTCCTTGCTTCAGTATCTCCTTACACCCTTAGTGTGATGCCCAGACAGGATGTGGATGGATTAATTAGCACTGGAGCCACAGTTCTGCACACTGGCCCCAAGTTAGGCCACCTCATTAGTCTTTCGAGTGCTTCCTTACAATGCCGTCTAATAAATCGAAGCCACTCTGTCCTCAGCTGGCGATAATAGCTGTGCTTTTCCCGCCCATCTACTAAGTACAGTAATTCCAACTCATTCCAGCAGTCTTGAGCTTGCTCTCTTTTCTCTCTCTCTCTCTCTCTCTCTCTCTCTCTCTCTCTCTCTCTCTCTCTCTCTCTCTCTTCACTCTGTGCTAGGTCATGAAAATGTGTTGTTGCTCCATGGGAAGAGAGATTGCAGTGCCCTAGATAGGTCCCCAGACAGCAGCTGGGGCTGCATGGGGCACAGTACAGTTGTGTTGTTGTTATTGTGTTGTTTGTTGTTGTTGTTGTTGTTACTACTATTGCTACTCATGTCGTTTTTAGATTAATTTATGTATCAAGTGTTTGACATGAAGGCTATAATTTCTACATCACATTTGTCGCATATTTCCTGTTTCTTTATGTTGGATTGTCAATAATCGACATAATTCTAGGTTATGTTTGATTATTTATTCATGAATTCCTGCTTGTTTATTGGTTCCTCAGTTTCGATAATGCCCAGTCGTGTCAAGGAAAGGAATAGCCTGCTGTAGCTGAAACGAGGCAGCCAGTTTCCACCATCGTTGTCTTGTAGAGCGGCTTACTGCCTTCCAGCTCCTTACTGTCTTCACTAATGACTTTACTGATCACATCATTTCCATTCGCCTCCTTAAGGAGCTCAATAAGGGGGCACCGAGTCAGCCTAATGTGCTAACAATGACCCATATAGTTCTCTTTGATCGGCTTCCCCTTAGCTTTTTTCAAAGCGGGGTCTTTGCCCTCTCCCTCCTGGTCCGTCAATAGTCCAAGAGGGAGGGTAGGGTCTCTCGGTGAAACTTTTGTTTTTTCTTTCGTCCAGCCCACTAGCAGGATCGATGTCCTCCTCCGGTGGTATTTTGTGATTTGTTTCCCCCCCGCATACCTTTCCACACCTTTAGCGGCGGGGTGCAGCGTGACCGCTGAGGCCATCGATCCTAGAGATCCAGGAGACCGGTTAATTGATGCAATTAAATAATTAAGAACCAGGTCAGGGAGCTCACAGGCAGCAGGGGCTTTGTTTTGCTTCTGTTTTTCTTTTTGTGTGTGTGTGTGTGTGTGTGTGTGTGTGTGTGTGTGTGTGTCTTTTTTATCTTCATGCAGATTGGGCAATTGAGAGTGACAGGGGAATGGGTATGAGAGAGAGAGAGAGAAAGAGGGAGAGCGAGAGAGAGAGAGAGAGAGAGAGAGAGAGAGAGAGAGAGAGAGAGACCGAGAGAGAGACGGAGGTGTGATCAGGAAATGACTGCCTTTCAGAATCCAACCGGGAACCCCCCACTGTGGACCCATGGACTCCTATGCGGTCGCTATACTGCTGTTTGTAGTGCACTCCCCCACCCCCTACCCTATTCTCCCATTCCCTCCAATCCTGCACCACTCCCTGTAGTTCCCCTCTCCCCCTCATACCTATAAAAGCATTAATTAAGCAGCAGTGGGTCGTCCTCTTAGTCGACGGGGTTCTTCCTGCTCCCAGCATGCATTGCGGGCTCCCTGCAGTAATCCAAGCTGGCAGGCGGCAGGCGCGGAGCACCTGGGCGCCAAGGCTTTCTTGACAGGCGTTAATTTGTCTGGTGGGCAGCAGGGTGACGGCTGTCAGGCAGCATTTGGCGTCTGACCACCCACCTGTCCACTAAGGGGCGGAGACAACCAGGCTTTGTGTCTGGCTCAGAAAGAGTTCATGAGAAAATGGAAATGTGCCGAATAGTTAGACGCCATGTTAATTCCATGCGTGTCGCTGGATATCTGGAAATATTATGTTCTGGCCTGTCATTCAATTCATGTACAGTATGAACATTGTGGTCCTACATGTTGAATACTGACCACAGTCACTTTTTTAATTGTTTGCAACATTTAAGGTTGAATAACGTCATGGCTTAGACATCACAGCCAAAAGCCTGCGACTGGGACCAGATTATAGGCCTGGCATTATCCACGAGTGTTCTTTTTTCCCGATCTTTTCATTTAGAAAATACAGTGCAGTAATGAGTGAGTGACGCACGTGTCAACATTAAGCAGCATAATGAGGAAAACTGGAAGACTTTTTAATTGTGAGAAATTAATTTTGAATGGATTATGGTAATTAAAAGAAAAGTCATTTAACTGTTATCTAAAATAAGTAGATCTTTATATATTTGATCATGTAGAAAATGTTAGTGTGGGTTTACTTTGAATGGTCTTTGAAGCAAACTAACTTCTTCAATCACAAACATCTCTCTCTCTCCTTCCTCTCTCTATCTGTCTCTTTTTCTTCCCCCCCCCCCTCTCTCTCTCTCTCTCTCTCTCTCTCTCTCTCTCTCTCTCTCTATTTGTCTGTCTCATACAGCTTCCTGTGGCACATCCCTTTAACACTAGCCGTGGGAAATTCCACTCACATATCCCCGGAAGCCATCATCTGGGTCTCCAATAAAACAGGTATCTCCGTCTTATCATGGCTTGTGCCTGCATACCCCACACACACACACACACACACACACACACACACGCACACACATACACACACAGAGACACACAGACACACAAACACATAGACACACACACACACACACACACACACACACACACACACACACGCACACACACACACACACACACACACACACACACCTACACACACGAAGACACACACACACCTCTACCCACCTATACGAGCTGCGCTTTGTGGTCCCCTAATGTAGGACGCCATTATATTTGCCTCCATTTCTTCCCGAAACGGTCCGAAAGCGATTGACGTGTCGCCACGAGAGCTTGTCTCCCGTTTGTTCGTCTCGTAATGAAATCAGCCCCTTTTTCCTCGGCTCCATCCCAGAATCCCATCCTGCGTGATGTCTGCATGATGTGAATTCTAGAACAGGAGCTCTGACATAATTAAATTCCACTGTCAAGGGATTGGCTCAGATGAGGTGGAGAGGGATCGCTAGTGTCGTCAGGAGTCTCGTTCTCATTTCATTACGGTCCACTCTGCCCCCCCCCCCCACACACACACACTGACAATGGACACTGGACTGGACAGAGCGTTTGCAGGTGCACGGCTGTCACTGGTTTGGACAGGCTTCCTGAAAGCTCAGGAATTCAATTTCTTGCAGAGGACGATGGAGAGAGAGGAGGAGAGGAGGAGGAGGAAGAGAGATGGAGAGAGAGAGAGAAAGAGAGAGAGAGGGAGGGAGAGAAAGAGAAAGAGAGGCTCCCATCCTCAATCCATTTAACATTTCCATTCTCCCGCTAACCCTCAGGAAAAGTGTCCTGTCATGGGAACAATACCCCCCCACCCCCACCCCCCACATCACCCCAGACGCAGACGACTGGAGAAGAGGCAGCCACAAAGACTCAAGGAAAAAAAAACAGACACAACAAGGAAACCCACTGACACCGAAAGCCGCGAGGGCCATTTTAATATGTGCCCCACGCCTGC
>NC_085016.1:15983883-15986383 GCF_963854185.1 Sardina pilchardus
CACTCAAACACACACGGGGCCTAATGACGGTGACAGCCACCCTTTCTTCTCCAAAGAGAACAAAAACAGCACACTTGGTCTGACTAATTCCAACGAATGCAGGTACACACCAATTTACGGAAGGACGTGTTGGCCATTTCACCCTGTCCGAAGCAGAACAAAAATGAAAGGAAGCTCTGAAATACCCCCCTCACACACCTCCAACCACTAACCACACACACACACACACACACCCCACCACCCTTCCACCCCACCCTGCGGTGGCATACTCAGTGCCCAGGGACAGCTTTGGCGCTTATGATCCATGGTTTTACTGCAGCCACACTTATTTCCAAGGGGGGATATATTATGGATTTATGCAAAGTGAATATGACTGTAGTTTTAAGAAGAGTAGAACCTCCCACCTCAAGCACCCACCCACTATACCCCCACCCCCTTCTCCATCCTCCACCCCTCCACCCCTCCACCCGCCACGCTCTTCTCTTTACAAACGCATGGCATCTTATCTTACATCTCTAGCAGAGAGCTCTTCTCCGGTCTTTGTGATTTGAAACAGAGGTGTTATCACACGAAGCAGCGAAAGTCCTTGTTTGAAATGTGATAATGCAGTTTAATGGGGGGACGCGGATGCCTCACTGTACTCTCCGAACGCTAAACGAAATTCCATGAATAATAAAAGCGCACAACATTTTAGAACTGAAATGTAATTAGGTAGGGCGTGCCACGGCTGCTTTTAAAGTGTACTGTGCTGTAATGGAGGAAGGTCTCACTGTTTTTTTAAAAAAGTGTCTTGTTGTGGTGGTTGTTTTTTGGTCAGAAGTACAAATGTAGAGCTTGTTTTCAATGCTTAGCAGCACTAACACAGCAAGCAATGTATTCACAGTTCACACTGCTTACATGTGGAAGGCAAAAAGGATTGTATTTTGAAACTAAGCATAAAAAGTATTTCTATATGTTTTTGACAGTTAATAGATGATCACTGAATCTTTGTAAGGTAAAGTAAAGTAACATAGGTAAAGTAATGTAAAATTCACACTGCTTACATGTGGAAGATAAAAAATGATTGGATTTTGAAACTAAATGTAAAAAGTATTTCTATATGTTTTTTTTGATAGTTAATAGATGATCACTGAATCTTTGTGAGGTAAAGTAAAGTAAAGTAAAGTAAAGTAAAGTGATGTAAAATGAGTGGGATCTAGCGAATGTTTATACTGTATCCAGAGTGTCAGGTCCTGGTGGCGTCTGCTTTAATGACGCGACTACTGCTCCACCACGCCTTGGTGGAGTGTCTGAGACGGTGTACTGTACATTCTGCACGAGTGTTCAGTGTAGCGCTTTCCCATTGACATGCTGTACATGTTGTTCCCCCCCCCCCCCCTTCCCCCCTTCCCCCCTTCCAGGGCCGGGTTCCTGCCCCAGAACGTGCCCCTGCAGATCATCAGCTACCTGCCCCAGGAGAAGGAGTTCCTGCCCTGGCACGCGGCCAGCCGTGCCCTCTACCAGCTGGACAAGCTCCTGGACCGTACGGAGGACTACAGCCTCTTTAGTGTAGGTGAACATATCCCACGCGAGCCCAGCGCAGATGTTCCTGACACAACAGCTCCCAGGTCTTAGGGAGATGCAGCCACAGTTACAGGTTGCCCCAAGGTCCTTAGCACTCCGTATGTAATTAGGTACTTAATCAGCACAGCATGATTATATCCTAAATTCGTATAGATTGTAGATCTGGAATAAAGGAGAGCAGGGTTCTTCTTATATGGTATTTGAAGAGGTTGTTATAGTTAGGGTTGGGCTCAGGTCTTGATTCAGAGACGTGAAACAAATTGTACTTCCACAAGACATATTACATTGTAACATACAGTACATATCAACAAAAGCATAGCGGGTTTAAAGCAGCCACTCTTACATGCAATAAGTATACTGAGTCTGAGTCCTGTTGTAGGATGTAGCTGCAGTCGTGATCCAGTACAGTATATCTCGGTGGGATTGGTAGGGGAGGAATAGGAGTATCTTACATAAAGATGTTATCATGGGAGCATGTTTGCAGCATAGCTCCCTATCAGCGAGAACTCTCGCTGTTGTGTCTGTTGGAACGTTGCGGTCTTTGTCGCAACCAAATTGTTAAAAAAATGTTCAACCCAAAAATATTGAGAGGGCACAGATGTTGAAAGCTTTTGTTGTTCGCTCCGATTGTGCATAAAGAGATTCAATAGATGCTCTGCCTGGTTTGGCGTGGATGCTGCCCCCTGGCTAGTTAATGCTTTCAGCATCCCAAGTAGATAACAGAGCCAGCTGGAAAGTTCACAGAAGCAGAGCAGAGGAGAGGAGAGGAGAGCAGAGCAGAGGAGAGGAGAGGAGAGGAGAGCAGAGCAGAGCAGAGCAGAGGAGAGCAGAGGAGAGGAGAGCAGAGGAGAGAAGAGGAGAGGAGAGGAGAGGAGAGGAGAGGAGAGCAGAGCAGAGCAGAGCAGAGCAGAGCAGAGGAGAGGAGAGGAGAGGAGAG
>NC_085016.1:15991383-15996383 GCF_963854185.1 Sardina pilchardus
TTTGCATATTCAGCACTGTTGTTGATGGACAGCAACCCACTTCAACCAGGTTTAGGCCAAACCTTTTTTTTTGCACTAGATTTTAGCCAAGTGAACTCCCATTACTGATACCACAGATGGAAACAACCCCCAGTAAAGTATTAGGGTGAAATACTACAGTGATGGAATACAGTAAACAAGTACCCAGTCATAGCACTCTGTGCCAAGTTACTGTGTAGCAAAAATGCAGTGCAATTTACTATAATGTTCAGCTACTTTTTTTATTATTTTGTTTCCTCTATGCGGGAGAGATTCTCAAGGAGAGATTAATCTGAATATGATTGCAGTTCTGCTTTTGAATCTATCTTCATCTCTACTTGCAGGTCAAGCATGCTTGATCCTCTACGTTTGAGTTTTCATCTGCGGGCTTGTCTTGTGCGATAATGTCTTCGAGGTCACATAATCTTTTTTTAATCCTCTCTGTCGGGGATGTAACTTCACCATTAATATTTGTCACTGAGAGTCCCTTGCGCCATATAATATATATGGAGAGAAAGAGAGGGGGAGAAAGAGAGAGAGAGAGAGAGAGAGAGAGAGACACACAGAGAGAGAGATAGAGAGAGAGAGAGAGAGAGAGAGACACAGAGAGAGAGAGAGAGAGAGAGAGAGAGAGAGAGCGATCAAAGGCACATGGGGGGTTGCTGTGGCACATGCCGCTGCAGTGCCCATACCACGTTGGGATCAAGTGCCCACTGGGACCAGACTTTTTATTTGACCCCACCCTTTCTCTCTCTTCCACTCCCTTCCTGTCATTCTTTACTTTCCTGTATGTTTAAATCATTAAATATGATATATTATATATTCTTTGAAACATTGGCTAGCCTATGCAAATTTAACCCTGCTACAAACATTATTGCATATATCTAATGTTAATGCACTGTATATTTGAGTCCCCCTCATACTGTCTGTGCTTTGCGTTGGACTCCGCAAGATGGCTCAACCCAAAAATCAGCAGACCTTTATCTGTCTGTGGGAGCGGACCAGGAGGCTCGGTCTGTGAATAGCTTCCGTCCTCCTGAGAGTTGAATGTCACCTACCTCCAGTCTTGTACAAATGTTCTGGCCACTGGCGTCCATTCCCAGCCTCCCTGGCACAAAGCTCTTTAGTCAGAGACATAATGGAACATGAGCACGCAACAACTCCCTCCTCTATCCCCAGCCGTATATCAGATCATGTCATTCGCCTATAGGGGATGTCTAGATAGCATGCAGCCCTAGTTTCTATAAGGTATATGATATATGATTATATATATGAATGATATATGTGTGCTATTAAAAGCTTGCTGCTATCTGAGTCTATGCCCTTAATGCACTCTGTGTTAGCACAGATCCTAGTATAGAGGATGCCTAGTGTTCTAAAGCAGTCTGTTGTTACTTTGGGATAAAAATGAAGTCAGTTTGAAAAGTAGACAGATTTGTGAACTCTGAGGTCGGTAACTCAGTATATGAACTCTGAAGTCACCCACTAACACGATCACCATCTTGTGTGACTAGAAAATCCATTTTCAATCTCATATCTCAGCCAGCGGAGAAAGGACTACTTTTCAGCAAATACTACATTACCCAGAACTCCTCTGAGCCTCTCCTTATGTTTCCACACCACTCTCATAAACTACCTTTAGAATAGCTCTGAGTAAAGGGAGTAATTTAAGCAAAATTATGCATTTAGTGAAAAACAAACATCTGTCGTTATGTAGCAGTTGTTTATAGTGTGTTACAGTACATCAAAGAAGTGCAAAGAAATGCAAAATATATCAACTGAAGACAAATGGTTTTTTTTCTTCATTGACCTTGCGTTGAAAAATGCTTTGAGAAAGCAAAATGAAATATTCATGAGGTCATATTGTGATAACTCGAGCTCACCTCCAGTGAAGGCTAGACTATAAATGTTTATCTTAGATCTGTAGATATCTGTAGATCTAGCCCCCATGTCAAGTGTTCACCACCAGTGCCAGATGGTGTTTTGTCGTTGTATAATAGCTGTGTGGATGTGGTGACCAGCAAAATAAGAAAAGCAAAGCTCTCCCAAGGTGACACTTCTTTCCCTAAGCATGTGCAAAGGGGCTTTTGGAAAACTGGAGTGAAATGTATATTGATTTTATTTCTCTCTCTCTTTCTCCCCCTCTCTCTCTCTCTCTCTTCCTCTCTCTCTCTCTCTCTCTTTCTCTCTCTCTCTATTTCTCTTACTCTTTCATTGTGCAGGATCCCACCCAACGTGCGGGACATTGTGTACTGCACTGGCGTCTCGCTCATGGACGAGGACGTGTGGGAGTTCATCTGGATGAAGTTCCACTCCTCCACGGCCATCTCGGAGAAGAAGGTTCTACTGGAGGCCTTGACCTGCAGTGACAACAGCTTCCTCCTCACCAGGCAAGAGCAACCCCTCGCTGTAAACTCGCTGTAAAAATATGCACCTCCTTAAGTGGCAGTCCAAGATTTGAATCCTTAAATTACCATGGTGGCACTAGTTTGATTCAAACTGATGATCATTTCACAATTCCACCCCATCTCTCATTTTTATTAAAAACACACACACTTCATGTTCCTGTATAGCCTGGCTAGCGCCTACCACTTCTCAAATGAGACGTGGTATGGCAACCAGATGTTCATTTTCTCGTATTTGAAAAAATGCCCAGATCCGTTCATTGGGCGCCACGGATGTCTATCAAATGCTTCTGTGCATAGCTCATCATGGTCTTGCTTTCTCCCCTGTTCTGTGATTGGTCGCCAACATCAGGCGAAAATGTGGGTGTTAGTTTCCAGACTGCCTTAGCAGCGTGAATGAAATCACCGTGCAAGGCAGGATGGGAACACCCAGGCTAGTTCCTGTAGGCTTCTAAGGCTAGAAGAGCTGAACAATGTAAAGTAAGTGGTAAACCAGTGGACCAGGCTGTGCGCTGTTCCAGCCAGTCGACAGCGTTGCTAGAGCTTTGAAAGGAGGGGTGTAACTTCACAGATGCTTGAACTCAAATATCAACAATTATTTCTCAAGGACTGAGGACACTTTACTGAACACACAGTCCTCTAATACGGCCCACTTTACTGAAAGGCTTCTTGATAACTTCCCCAGAACAACAGAGCGTTCTTCCCTTGAGGGTTTTTTTTTTTTTTTAAACCACTGTCAATCATACTTTGATTGCCCTAGCAACATCCCCCAGTCTGTGTGGATGTGAACTGTGATGGATAATCCATTTCATCTAAAATGAATTGAAGTGTTCTGGGTGGACTCCAGAGGAGGCGAAGGCCACCGAGGGAACGAGTATCCGCCTGCTGAGCATATTCAAAGGGAGTGAAGAGTTCATCGTGCTCTAATGTGTGTTTATTTAGTTTAGCGGCACTCACTGACAGCGCATCGGGGATAAACATCTTCAGCAGTAGCATTTGTGTGCTCTCTCTGTGTGTTAAACGCTAAACTCATGACCTTTGTCCTGATCTAATAGCTTATAGGTGAAGGAGCATATCTAGCTGTTGCAGTTTGTTACATGTCTAAGATGTACAGTAAGATGGCTTGCAGTTGTGTACCACTGTACATGTAATACTTATAGATGATCCATAGTTCCTCTCTGGTGTCTCGTAACGCAGTTTAGCACACAGCCTCAAAACAACCCTGAGAAATGATGTTGGTTAAGTCTCAGCTCATTTGTTCTCATATGTCTACAGTGCTGGAACATAGTTGTGTGGGAAGGGTTCCAGGTTAAGCACACGCACACACGCACACACACACACACACACACACACACACACACACACACACACACACATGCACACACACAAACACACTCGCACACACACACACACACACACAAACACATACATACAGGCACACACACACACACACACACACACACACAAAACATACACACAGTCACACACACACATGCACACAGACACACACACATACAGTATACACGATTCCCTTGTATTTTTAGAAGCCCCTCCACATTGGCAGACCCCACAGGTCTGGCGTCTCCATCTACGGAGAGACTGCATCCTGTTAGCAGCAAGAGGAATGAGCTGCACAAATAGGTCTGTTATCCAGAGAAAAGTTGACCCAGAAGAAGCCCTATCCTCCTGTAACCACCAACAGCGCAGTGCCTTTTCTTCTTCTTTCTAAAATTAGTTTGGTCTGTTTTTGGGAAGGGTTCACTATTTCTACCAACCTAAACTCGTTGCTTGAACTTCTCCTGTTCATGCAACTTTCACATTATTTGTGTAACACTTTACTACTTCAGCATTGTCTTGTATATGCAACATTTTCCACCAGCCAACTGTGCAGTCACATGAAGCAGCTGCTCTGTAATTACTGCATATATCCTTCAGCCAGCAGGGGTCACTGTTGCAGCCACTAGGATATGATATCCAATCTGAATTCCCTCCTAAGCATCTAATTAGTTTTCAACCTCAGTAGCACGTCTGTCTATTCTGAGTTACCATGGTAATGGTCAGGTGACATTTCCCCACTGTGCCCCCCTTTCTCTTGGAGATTACCAGCAGACATTATAAAGACTGCACATATTAGGTTCAATTTGCATTATCCAATATCCCTGCTTCTTCATTCAACCTAATGCATCACATATACAGTATGTGACTACACTCTCCTCCTTCCTGTGATGAAGCCTGGGTCTCGGCGCTTTGATTGGCCCCAGCAGAAACACGCTTTGTTGGCTGTCCATCACGGTTAAGGGTTGTTTGGCTTTGCTGTCAAAGGCCACCGTGCATAATTATGCTTCATGCGGCTTTGCCAATCAATTACTTAACTGTCAAAGGCAATTAGCCTGCCTGTCAGTTGTTGGGAATATAGGAGTCATAGTGTCAAGTCCTATAAAGGCTAAGTAGATGGGCTGTGGGTGTTTTCTTTTTTTTTCTTCTTCTTTTTTCGGTTCGGTTAAAGAATGTTAAAAGCAGCAGGACTAGTTGTGTGTTTTATAAGGACTGTTTCAGTGTCATGTTGCTGGCATCTTT
>NC_085016.1:16001383-16081383 GCF_963854185.1 Sardina pilchardus
GGTAAATGCATATTTTATCAATGCATATTCTTACCCAGTGAAAATCACGGTAAATGAGTAGCGCATTACGTTTGGCTTTTATCTTTCCCTTTCAACACAGGGATGTCGGCTTTTGCTAGTAATTATGTGGGAAAGCAAATGGCTGTGCTCTGATGCACAGCCTCACTATTAGGGAGGTTTGAGACTGTGAGACTGTACCTATTGCAAGGGGTCTTCTGAGATCATCTTTCTGTTCATTGCTTATAAAAGGTTGTTTATGTATTCCGAGTCCACACCCCACTGAGGTGTTTTATATTCCGTTCGTATTGTTCATTCTCAGAGGCTTGTTTTGTCGCTAATTGGGAGCGGAAATTCTCTTTGCCTTTTTTTTATTTGAGGAAGAAGAAGAGCAGAATTACCACAAAGCCCAACAAGCCTTTAGTTTCTAACAAATAAACATCTAGCTTCACTTCAATGATGAGGATAATCCCCATAATCACAAATACCTTTGTTATTTATTGAACGGTTTGCCAGGTATGTTTGGCGGTTATGTGGTAGACTGTTTTGTCTTTTTTTACATCCTCACTAGTGTCCTTGTTTCACTGCGGTCGCCAGCATTATCATAATTGTATAGTGTTGTGTACCATATCGGTTTATTAGTAGAATGACACTAAAAACATTTTCTTAGTATGTACTAAGCTATGCAATAGCAAGGTCTCCAATTCATCAACCAGTTGTTTAATTTAGTTTTGAAACATGTCAAATTGGAGTGTGTGTAGAGGGGGTGTACCTGTGTGTGTGTGTGTGTGTGTGTGTGTGTGTGTGTGTTAAGGGGCATGTGTTTGTGCGGGTCGTGGATCAAACTGAAAATCGATGGTTCTGTGTCATCCTTGTGGGGCTACATGCCCACCAAATTTGGAGTAGCTCCATCTTTCAGTGTCCTGGGAATCATTGACACAAAATTACAGGGAAAAAAAGCAGACTAATCTGGCTAATCCTAGGACAGCAGTCATACTGTAATAAAGCAAAACACCTGGAACAATTGAAGTTACAGGATGATGTATTTACAGAATTACGAATATACAATACAAGAGAGCAACTTGTGACAACATTTCCAATGGCAAGTCTTTAGAACAACAAAGTGATCCTCTCTGTCTCTCTTTCTCTCTCTCTCTCTCTCTCTCCCTCTTTCATTGTTTCCCTCTCTCTCTCTCTCTCTTTCTGTCCATCTCCCCAGTTGAAGGACTTCATCCATACCAGCAGTGGAGGCAGTGCGGTGGCAGCGTTCGCCCGCGCCGTGGAGATCGTGGAGGCCAACGTCAAGTGGCACCGGCTCTACGAGCGGCAGTTTTATCAGTGGCTGCGCAAGTCCCCCAACGGCTAACAGCGCAGTCGCCAAGACCTAGTTAATAGCATGGGATATCTCCAAAGTATTTATAGGCCAATACAGCGAAGGGCGTGGCGAAAAAGGAATCAATTTGGGACAGAAAATAGACAAATATGACTTGTTCCTCCCTCCCCAACCTCACCTCCCCACACATAAACAACATAAAACCAGGATTGGGACCAGTGGGAAGAAAAAAAGATGAAGGAGTTCGACTCTGACGCCAACACCCTCTGACAAGTGTTAGCCAAACTGTTTTGATTTTCTAAAAAAAAAAAAGATATTGCATGGCGTTCATCTTTGCAGTTTATTTTATTGTTTCTTTTTTTATTATTATTGATTTATGTTTTTGCATGGGATTCATGACCCAATTGGTTGTCCAGCTTCTTGACCTATGACCCTTTTGCAGAGACTGATGAATCTCAGATTACCTCTGTAGCCTAAGAGTAAATAAAGACAACACCAACCCAACAAACATTGGATGAAGAAATTGGAAATCTGAAGAAACTGCAGAGGAGGACAGCACAACGGTACTTGTGACAAGCACAACTGGTCTGTCTTGACAATCAGTCTATTGATTGTGATTTGAGAGAGGTGCAGAGATGGACCAAGTTCTGATGGTTATATAAATATATAAATATATATAAATATACACATATAAACTCACTGTTGAAGCCTCTCCTTTCTCCTCAAGCCATCCACATGAACTGTGAAAAGGGGCATTGTTGTGCCAATGCAGATTATTGTGGACAAACTGAGGGCAGATTGTGCCAGGGCAGGTTATGTTGATTGTTGTGTGTGTGTGTGTGTGTGTGTGTGTGCTTCTGTAACGTGTATTAGACGACTTCTTCCTGCATCGTACGACTCCGAAGAATAACGCAGCCACCGTCCTCAGACTAAGGGGGAGAGGCATCAACCTGAAGTGTTTTTTTTTATTATTATTATTTTTATTTTTATTTTGTTTGATTCACCAAAGGTGTTTAACGAGAGAAGGGGGGAAAAAAGAGTGATTTCACTTTGACAGTGTTGGTCATGTTATCACACATTTTATTTGTATGATTGGTTTTCCTCCTTGCTCCAGTGGTGCGCTCGCTGCTGCGTTGTCCTTGGGTTTTTAACAGTGTAGTTGTTTGAGTGGTGTATCAGTAAGCCATGGGGTTTGTGGGGCAGCGACTAACGGCGTGGTCAGTAACTGCGCTGAGGAGCAAAGGCTCTGCTCAGCTTTGGGCACCGATTGTGTTCATTCTATATTTTGTAAACATGTTACCTAGCAACATGGATTTTATAAACATATATGAAACACATGGATTTTTTTTCTTTCTTTTTTTCAGTGAACATGTTCAGTACTCCTACTGAAATTACCAAACGTTCCATACATACTCCACACTAACACCCCAGCCACTAACAGAGCAGGTATTGAGGAACCCGTCTGAATGAGCTCTTGTGTGACTAGGGCTGATGTGTATTGTGTATATCGTATGTGTATAAGCTGGGGGGGGTGCGGGGGGGGGGGACTAGCCACTGAGGGCCTCTATGCTCTATTTAATAAATCCAATACTATTCATAGCCCTTATTAAGTCCTTTATGCGAAGTAGACCTCAAGTTCCACCCCTCTCCCATCTTCTCCTTTCATGTTGTGTTTGGACATAAAGAGATTTTTTTTTTCTAATTCAGAGATTATCCTCTGTATTTTGAGCAGAGCAGCTATGGGGTTTTCATGCTGACAATAAATTCTTTTGTACAGTAATGTACCCCTGTATCTGTGTCTATTCATTATGTGGTTTATTATTCAAGAAGAGAACAGGCAACGTCTCTGGTCTGAGCCTATGAGACTTTTAGAGAGATTAGATTTGTTAGAAATAATTGCCAGCCTCAACACAGTCTCTATATACCCCTATAATTCTGACCTTGTGACATTGTGAGTGATCAAGATACCTAATTTGTGTGTTTTTTGCTCAGCAACTCATCCAATGAGTATAGTATAGTATAGTATAGTATAAGAGTGTCATATATAAGAGCAGAGGATAACATTATGGTATTAACCATATTGAAACTGCCAAATGTTGTGATCATGTCTGGGTAAACGCTATCCCTATGTACATAAAAGAAGATTTGTTTTCTACCCATTTCAACCAGTTGATGTTTTCCAAGTCTCTGCTAAAGGTGCTTTATTTGCTTTCTACCCACTCCACCCGTTTGATTTTTCCTATTCTCTGCTAAGGTGCTTCAGACCAGATGAACAATCAACTGCTGCAGCAAACAGAAGCCTCAGACCAGAACTGACTCACCTCCAGTAGGGAAAAGAATAAGCAGTCCTTGATGGGAACAGCAGTAGCACCTCCTAGAATTTAAAAGAAAAAAAAGAAAAGGATCCAGAAAATAACCTGCCACCACGCGTGTGACATGAGTGTTAGGCAGATACGTGAGATCTCTACATTTAACATTGCTCTTATCACGCTGGGAATGCTGGGATGGAAAAAAGGCGCACACCGAGACGCCTGATATTTTTGGAGTGACATTTACAAACAAATGTCAGACTAGCTCGCTCCTTCACCCACACCTGTATCAGCAAGAGGCCAGATCTCCGTAATGGGATTCTAAGCCTGATTCACAGGGCTAGGGTACAAGGGAATGCATTATTAAGACAGTTTATTACTGTTAAGTGCAGATCAATCAAGGCTTAATGCTGGGTTTGAAGCAATTCCCTCACAGAGCAACGTTGGCAGACGGTGTCCCTTGTTCAGATATTTAATGTGCAGAAGGCTGAAATGTAATTGCCTGGTGTTTATTTTAGGCCAACTCATAAATCCAGTTTTCAATGTGACATCTAACCTGTGAATCTGTTGAGAAACTAGCCTTGGCCCCTGTGGCTCTTTAACCAATCAGGTTTGGGGATGTAAAAAATGATTTGCTTCATTATATTTGAAGATAAGAAAAATAAGGAAATCCTGAATACAAGCTAAAGTGAACAAGGTAACAAGACGATTGAAAAGGGTTAGTATCATAAGAGGATACGTTTTAAATGTTTCATAGGAATCTTAAAAGGGAAGTCTCATATGGACTCCCTGCTCTGGGGGAACGATATGTGAGGATTTTGTGAACAAACTGAAGTCTTTGCTTGGAAAGTAGTCACTTGCACAGTGTATAAACTGTGCAAGATCATGGCAATTCAAAAGGTGTGTTCATTATAAATCACATGAGAAGAATCTAGTAAATTAAATCAATGGAACGCACTTGACACTGTCAGTCTTAATGTTTCCAGTCCGACTAAATAAGGAAACTAAGCATGTCAGTCAAAGGCCTGTCAGCTGGCAGTGACTCACTCTCTTCCATCCATACACTCAATCAAACAACTCTCTCTGTCTCTATCTCTTTCTCTCTCTCTCTCTCTCTCTCTCTCTCTCTCTCTCTCTCT
Source organism: Sardina pilchardus (assembly GCF_963854185.1). Taxonomy (NCBI): domain Eukaryota; kingdom Metazoa; phylum Chordata; class Actinopteri; order Clupeiformes; family Clupeidae; genus Sardina; species Sardina pilchardus. The sequence continues at coordinate 16,006,162 of NC_085016.1, forward strand.
CACTCTGTCTGCAGGTGTGTGTGTGTGTGTGTGTGTGTCTATGTGTGTCTGTGTGTGTGTGTGTGTGTGTGTCTGAGTGAGTGACTGAGAGAGTATGGAGAATGAGAAAAAAAAGCCATGATGAAACATAACAGCTGACTGACGATGGCAAACAAGCTCAGAAATAGCACCTTTCCATGCACAGGCCTGTGACCTGCACTGAGTGAACTACTGCAGGGAGTATCACTTGTGACAGATCCGTCACCACAAAGCCCCCTTATTATGGAGTTAGAGACAGATACACATAATGCACCTGACGAGCTCAAACTTTCCAAAACAAGCTGACATTTGGGAACAAAGCGCAACAGGAGTAGATTAAATCCATTCGAAGCGCAGATGCAAATTATTACTTTTGTCGTCGTGCCGCACCGTACAATCAGAGCGCATTCACAGTCAAACACGGGCGAGTGGATTTGAAATGGATTCCTCCTTATCAGTCGGCTTTGTTCCCCCGGTGAACACCCACGGGTTTTAGGCATTTAGATGGAGGGAGAGGGAGGGAGTGTGAGTGAAAGAAAATAAATGCCTTAGCAAAGCGATATCAAAGCCGACGCCTCTATGAGAGGATGAACAGAGCATGGCCTCGCAAGCCTTTTTTTTGTGCGTCCGTGAGTGCAGGCGTACGCGAGCGTGTGTGTGCGTGTGCACGAGCGTGTGCGTGCATGAGCATGTGTGTGCGTGCGGGCGTGCTTGTGTGTGTGTGTGTGTACTTGCAGGTGTGTGCACACTATTTGAGTAAGCCTTCACAGAATCCCTACACCCAGGAGAGGTTACATTCTTGCTCTTTAAAGGTCTGGGGTTTCTTTCTTTTTTTTGATCCAGAGCAATCAATGAGAGCCTGTTGTCAATACCACGGGTGTCAAACCTGTAGCTATTGACTCCGAGTGAAAGCGAACAAAACAAGCCCCACTGCAACCCGGCGCTGCAGTGGAATGAAAAAGCCTTTGTCCTTTTGCATCCTACTGACAGCATTTCAAAAGCATCAGCTTGCATATTTAAAAGGTCAGGAGAATTCACAAGAAGAGCCTCATCCAGCCATGACTGAATGTAAGCTGCCATTAGATCATCTGCAAACGCTGAGCCCTTGCCATCCACACAAACACTGAGCTTTTGTTATCCGCATAAACATTGAGTTGCTGTCTGATCTATGGAGCTCCTAATAGGCTCCTACACATCCAGGAAATAATGGATTAGAAGACAGGGATTTTCTATCTATGATCCCCAGCGACTTCAGGGGGATGACTAAGACTGGCAGCGTGGAGGGTGAGTGGAGAGGACAGATCGCTGCCTACAGGCCCCCGAACCCCACGCCAGTGGATAACACCGGGCAGGATTTTTGAAGCGACGGGGTGCCAAAGGGTGATGGATCCGTTTGGAAATGACTTTGGAGAGACTCGCTCCATTAATCTCATTCCACTATACCCAAGTCCATCTGTATTTCCTGGCTTTCTTTCTTTCTTTCTCTCTCTCTCTTTCTCTCTCTCTTTTTCTTCTTCTTCTTCGCTTTATTTTTCCTTATTTTCAACTCTTGTTGGGGATCTTTTTTCATTCACTATCTTTCTACCGTATATTTCTCTCCCTCTCTCTTTCTTTCTCTCTCTCTTACCTTCACCTTGTTAGTTTCATCCACAACTCTCATTCATTATTCTTGAATAAATAGTTAAATTGTGAGAATTTCCTTTCTTTTTTTTCTTTCTTTTTTTTTAAAGGTTGAAGTCACCTGGTGGACGGGTTCCTAATTGAGGCCTCAGGGTCAGTGTGTGTGTGTGTGTGTGTGTGTGTGTGTGTGTGTGTGTGTGTGTGTGTGTGTGAGAGAGTGTGTTTAGGCATCATGTTTTAGCCCAAGGAGTGGGATACAATAAACTGCAGCATCCCATGGGTCAGAATCAAGAGAAAAAATTCTTAGCTTTCCATTTAAATTTTCATATTTAAGAAAGAAAGAAGAGAGAGAGAGAAAGAGAGAGAGAGAGTATTGTAACTCTGCCCTGGCCTTGAGGAGCTTTTGTTTAACGCACCCAACTTGCACAATAACGGAAGGCAATGGACAATTTATTCCCTACACTGGACTATTTGAACTTTCATTGTCATTGTAACTTTCAAACTACAAATGACTGTACTGTAACTGACCCAAGGCAGATGGGTTGGGCCCTTGAGTCGTGGGTCTGTCTGAGGTTTCTTCCTATATGTATCTCCAATTCTAGGGAGTTTTTCCTTGCCCCTGTTACTCATGGGCTCTCTTTGAATGTCTAACACTCTGTAAAGCGCCTTGAGACATGTGTAATATATTGGCGCTCTATAAGCGACATTAAATTGAAAAAAATTAAATTGAAATGCGCTGTAGGCCATTTCTCAGCTCAGGGGACACCAGTAATACATGTTCCAGGGTATTTTTGTGGAGTCCAAAGTGGACTCAGCATGCTCTGAGACTGATAAGAGCCAGGGAGGAGACATCAGCAGTGCCATCATTTGCACATCTTGTGCTGATGACAGTGCCAGGGACATGAAAGTTGGACCCATACATGACAAGGTGGGGAGGTGTGTGTTTCTGTGCTGCTGATGTGAGATTTTCTTTATGTGTGTCTGAGTGTGAGTGCGTGCGAGTGGGCGTGTGTGTGTGTGTGTGTGTGCGTGTGTGTATGCATACAGTACGTCAGTGTGTGTGTGTGTGTGTGTGTGTGTGTGTGTGTGTGTGTGTGTGTGTGTGTGTGTGAGTATGACAACGTGCATCAAAGGGACATCTGAAACCCCTCATGCTTTTTTCTCTGCAGTGTTTGGGATGTGCTCTCATCAGACACACAAGGCCCTGAGCAGAGATCAATGGCCTCTATGATGTCCTCCTCCTCCGCCTCCTACTGCACGTGGATGCAGGGGCTTTTCATACACATGTACTTTTTGAATACAGCCACACACACACAAACACACACACACACAAACACACACATACACACTCACACACACACACACACACACACACACACGCACACGCACACGCACGCACACGCACACGCACACGCACACGCACACGCACACGCACACGCACACACACACACACACACACACACACACACACACACACTGTAGCGGACTGCTTGACCTGTCAGCAGCGCTACCCAAGTGCATTCACACTGGTTTTCAACTCCCACGTCGGTTTAATGATCACATCTATTCATACGTAACATCCTAATTAACCACACAGGAATTCCAAATCCCGTTGTCGGCAAGAACATCTTAGAGAAGGGGTAGGAAGTATGAGCCTGGCGTGAACGTTGTTTTACTTTGTTGTTGAGTCGTTTGTTGCACGATTGCTGCCTAAGTTCTATACATAGCTTGTTGAATACTTCACATTGACTAACGTAATGAAGATGGATTAGGCCTATATTGAGTAGTGCCCACATATACTGTAGGATTTGAGTACTAGATACGTTGTCGGCTTGAAAACCCTTTGTAGATGCTTATAGATGGCTTCTTGACGTTTCTCAGATTCTTTGTCTGTTTAAAACCACCAGTGCGGATACTCCTACAGGCCCGAACGGATTCCCCACATATGCATTGGATTATTGAAAAGCTACAACCAAGTAGGACACCGCAAGTAAACAACAAGTAACCTGCACATTCCCTTTGCTTGTCTTTTCATTCAGAACAGCCTTTTCTCCATCTCTCTACGATTCACTATCTTGCCCCGCAACACAGACACGCAAACCCAAACACACACCAACTGACTCATGCAAGTATGTATGTAAAAATCCTGCCAAGCCATCATCCCGTGATGTTCCATCTGAGTGAACTTCTCACCAATTAAACAACCAACTATGGATGAACTCATGGAAGGATTCAAATGAACATGCTCGACATACTTTCCCACTCATATGAAATGATGCATACAGTAACTACACAGGAGAGAAGTCATTCAGGGATTGATGTAATGTTTGACCAACTGTCAAATATTTGCATATATGCAATATATGTATATATTATGCAATATATGCATAAGGTACATGTTAGATAGGCTGGTATTCCTCTAAACAAGCTTATGAAAGGGCTGAGTGCATAGATTCATCGATACACCGATTAGTAGAGAGAGAGATGATGTTATTGGGAGGGTGTGAGTGTGTGTACTAATGTGTGTGTGTGTGTGAGAGAGAGGGTGAGAGAAAGAGCCCATTATAATCAGTGATAATGAGAGACAGACGATTAAGAAGCGCTAATGATGAAATGTATGCCATGTGCGAAGCAGATGGGAGTTGATAGCTGTCTCAAGTGATTGTGCCGAGCAGGTTGCTGCCATGTTGAAGTACGCATCGGAGATGTCAGATCAGAGTGTTATCACATCCATCTAGAATGGGATGGATGGGGCAGACTGGAGGGACGAGATCCATCCATCCATGGTTTTCCACTTGATTTACTGGCAAGGCCTTTATCAATCCTAACGCGAGGGGGGAAAAAGGACAGACAGTTCAGTTCTGAGTGAAAGTTTCCGGTAAAATTGTTTGGAAAGTTTCACAGGCAGAGTGATGTTTATTTTCTTCAAAAGCAGATGTTATTCTTCACAACACTGACTGAAAGTGAGGGTTGGTGTACAGATTGTTGAGGGGTAGTGCATGTTAGATTTGCAGATGCCAGATCCACTGAGGCAAAAAAAAAGCATCTGAAAGTCTTGGTGTTAAAGTTTATGACTGAGATCAACAGAAATTAAGTGGCTTCAAGGTATTAAGAAAATGCAAATCTCCCTTTGACAAATCAAACTCTAGGACATAATCCATTTATACATCAAAGAGCATTCTGGAGATGCTCAAGGACTTCATGAGGGCCTTTGATGACAAAGGGATTTACTCCAGATGTTATTTTGCATCCAATAAACAACCTGCGTCAATGTGCGTTTGTCTGTCTCTCTGTTTCTCTCTCTATCTCTCTCTCGCTTTCTCTCTCTCCATCTGTGTGTGTGTGTGTATGAGTGCCAGTCCAAAATAGGGCAATTTCTTTTTCATGAGCACTGTTATTCACAATTAATGTTTAAGGCACTCCACGGCATCATAACAACCTAATATTCCCCTCCACCTGCCTCTCTGTCGGAAATGGGCTTCTGCGGGGTATTAATGAATTACCTGTGCAGCCATCATTTTATTAGGCCTTTATTTCCCACAATCCCCTGTGCAATCCGACACCAGGTGGGCAAACAGGTGGGTGAAATTAGGATCCAAATGGGAGCCACTTTAAAGCCGCCCCCCTGTGCCCTGGCATAGGATGGAGGAGTGGAGTTCAGGTTTACGTGACTTTGAATGAGGCGTCACGTATTTATCTGTCTCGCTGAGAAAGGCAGGCTGAGGCGGGGAGAGGTGGAAATCCAATTTGCTTTCCAAAACAAGTTTGGGGCACATTCGTCTTTGGCTGGTGCTAAGTTCACGTCAGAGTGGCGGTGTGTTTGGGAGGATGTGTAACGGGGAGGTGCTGGAGGACTGTCTTAGCAAGGTCACACAAACACACACACACGCACGCGCAGGCGCACACGCACACACACGATTTGCTCCTTTCAGCAGTCTAATACTCACATAATTAATTACTAATGGAAAATGTGTTACTGTCTCCAGTGGTAAACAAGGATACACATTTATATAAAATGACCTCCACTAACATGGCCCCATCCTGAGTATGTATGGGCAGGAAGAAGTAAACAAATAAAGACAATAAAGTCCTTCTTTAGATTTGTTAAAAATTCAATGGCTAGCTCTTAACATTTAACCAATGAGTGACTCACCCCCCCCCCCCCCCCCACAACACACACACACACACACACACACACACACACACACACACACACACACCAAGTCCTCTGTTGACTTCTTCAGTCATTTCAAGTCACCATGGTGGTCTCACGGAAAAAAAAGAGGCAAGAACAAATGAGTCACATTTTCTACAAATTGGAAATGAAATTATCCTCAAGTGCAGATCTTCTTTAAGTACCTTAAATTGCTTCTCTCTCTCTCCAGTGATAGCTTGTCTCAGCTAGCACTTACTGTTCTAAATTGCTTCTTATTCGGTAGAATGGTAATTTCTTGGTACATTGCAGATCATAACACGTCGGGAGGAAAATGGGTTGTAGTTATTGTCTTACATGAAATTGTTCTCGCTCTCTGGATTCACTAAAACCAATTAAAATAAGTTTTAAGTTGGTCCTCGGTATACTTTCCTCTCACACCATATATGATTCAGGTGACATTTACAAGACTGGCCAATTACAGTAAAATGTAGTGCAGCCAAATCAAGCACAGCATTTTTAATATGACTATAGGTCAACATGTAATGAGATAATGCCATAACTTACATTAACATTAACATTACTCTCACCATCCATCAACTATGGCATTACAAGACAATGAATGTTGAATGTTATGGCAGGATAGTAAATCAGTTTATTGAGGTCTATTAGTCATTACTGAGTGTGGTAGTGGGCATTGGTTTGTAGGCTCTTGCTCCCAGAAGTGAAGCACTACTGTTGAGAATGTTCAGACTCTCTTTGAATAGTTTGCTTCTCATACTGCCAGAAGCAACAGGGAGTAGCTGAGGGAAGATGGACTTAAACAGTCAATTCAGAATGCAGGGCACTTTCAGCTCGGTTGAACATGACCTTTTGGCATCCTTCTGTCCAGGAGAGCAAACCGTTCCTCTGCGAAAAGAAAAAAAGGAAGATGAAACTACAATCTGGCTTAGGCAGTGAGCCCACTGAGCTGGTGCAATTAAGATGAGACTGCCACAGTTAATTGCTCTGTGACAACTAAGACCATGGCAGTGAGTCATTGTACCCAGGTGACCATCTGGTTTTAAATGGCATTTTGGACATTTTTATTCACTTTTCATTTGAATTACTGTAATGCAGTCAGGACACAGAGTAAACCCTCTCAGTCTTTCTCGGAAATCAGATTTTGCTTCGACATTTCACCTTCCACAATGTCCTTGAGAAGTGTTGGGTGAAAAGAAAAACAAATTGAAAATGAAATGACATGTACTAGAGACCTGTAAAATAAAACGGTACTTGTGGCAAAGAGAGCCTTGAAAGACATCATCAAAGAGATAAATGGGAAAAAGAACAGGTGTTACACTATGCTTGAGGGTCAAATATGAAGAAGTTCATGTGAATCTTGTAGGTGTCAAGATAATGAGATAGTAGAGAGAATAAAAGAGGAGAGATAGAAAAATAAGAGAGAAATGCATAGAGAGGTACAAACATTATGGAGTTGGACTCGTTGGATACGAGTGAGGGAAAGAATGAGACAGAGAGAGACGGAGAGAGATGTACTGATATTCTCTATGTAAATGTATGTCTAAATGTTCTGCATGTTTAGCAATGCAAACATATTTGTGATGCTAATAAAGCACACTTGAACTTGAACTTGAACTTGAGAGAGAGAGAGAGAGAGAGAGAGAGAGAGAGAGAGAGAGAGAGAGAGAGAAAGGGAGAGAAAGGGAGAAGGGAATGGAGAGAGACACCTATACCAGAAAAGGAGGGGAAGAGAAGAAGGAGAGACAGCACCACTAAATAGGAGCTAATAAGGACTAAGACCTTTGCTCTGGCGTTTGACTCCCCATGACAAACCCAAAGCACTCCTGAGCTCACCGAGATAACAGCGCTGGCTTGAAAGACGCTAGTTAGACTCATACACAAACGGGGCCGTTAACTCGACTGAAGTCCTCTTTAGATGCTGGCCCAAGTCTCTTTCTGATAAAGGTAATTACATATTGATTGCTGATCCAATATGCGCTGGCATCTTCAAAAGGGCAAACTAGATTCCCAGAGGAAGTAATCAATGGGCTTTAGTGAGAAGGCGTGGCTGGAGGTGGGCCCAAAAAACACCACCCAGCCTTCATTCTATTTACCTGACGTAACCTCCAACTGAATCAAAAGCATTATTAAGACTCGCAGCAAAATATGAAATTGGTTAGGTGGGCGACGTGATCATCAAAGGCTTCCTTGAGCGCTTGTGAGACCAGTGAAATTAATTTACAGCTTAATGGTTTAACGGATTCTCCTCTTGTAGACATGCTTTCATTGAATGTTAAAATAGAACGTCGATACTACACGCACGCACACGCATAGACGCATAGACCACACACACACACACACACACACGCACACACACACACACACACACACACACACACACACACACACACACACACACAGACAGACAGACAGACAGACAGACAGACAGACAGACAGACAGACAGACAGACAGACAGACAGACAGACAGACACACACACACACACACACACACACACACACACACACACACACACACACACACAGACAGACCAAATGCCTTGTGCTTTGTTCCTAAAAAGAAAATGACATTTCCAGGATTGAGGTGTTAGACCAAGACACAGATAGAGGCAGACAGAGGCAGAGCATTACAGAGAGAACTGTAAGTACACCATAACAGAGCAGTGTTCTCAGACTGCAGGTGTCTGATAGGGAAAAAATGAAAACTGAAAGAGGCAGCATAACAGGCCATGACCGTGTCACACACACACACACACACACACACACACACACACACACACACACACACACACACACACACACACAGACACAGACACACGCACACGCACATACTGTATATAAATAAAAGTGACTTGAGTTGACCTGAGTTGACTTGACACACACCACCACCACCACCACAACAGAAGAAACTGCTTTACTGTAACATATTCCGAAGGATTCCTGAGATGGCTGTTGTGTTCCGTGCAATGATGAACGTCCTATCAGCACCCTTTAGGGGCCCGCGGGCCCATAAACTACATCCCCTCATGCTGAGCGATCGAGGATCAAATGGGGCCCATTTGCGTCACGGCAAAGGCCAAGTGACAGTGGAGCACCACGGTCGCGCCACGCTGTGTGAGGCCACTCCACAATCAGCGCCAATCACAGCGTGCCCCCACTCGCCTCCGTATCTGGGCTGCATTTCACCGCTGCAGTTTATGCCTCCAATACAATCAAGCCCCAAACCTCATCACAATGCGCCACCGCCGCCAGAACAGGAGAGGCTAAATAAGCAGCATGTATAATTGAGCAGTTTCCTGGTAGACGAAGCCTGCTTTGAAGTAAAGGATGAGCGAGCGCAGGCAGAAATGAATAGAGAAAAATAGATGGAGAGAGAGAGAGAGAGAGAGAGAGAGAGAGAGAGAGAGAGAGAGAGAGAAAGACTGCCACTGACTGGATATACGGTGACCCTTCAGATAGAGTGTTGGAATTTGTTTCCATGGCAATGGAGTGCTACGTCTATGACCTCTGGGCCTCAATCTGAGTTCCTCTTATTCATCTTGACCGCTGGTCCGCTGGTCAAGTGCTGAGCTGCTCGGCTGAATTCCAACTCTGATGGGACACTGTGGTGGTTGAATAGACTAGAGTATGTTGAGAGGTATACACTCCTTTGTATGGTGTTGATCTTTGACTCATTCATTGAAAACAAAAGCGCAAAAGGTAGAAAGAAATAAACATCTGAGGAGACGGCTCATAAAAAAGTTTGGTAGTCTATAAAGAAATTGGTATTCTTGATGATAACTGAACTTTACAATAGCTACTGTTTGTGCTGAGGAAATGTCTAGCATGTATCCTTTTGACTCTTCTTAAATATTCTCCTCTTCCACTTCTAACTTGTACTGTGTCTTTGGTGTTTCTCCTTGACAGTCTCTGCTATCTCTCCTCTGTCACTTGTTCAATATCCGGTGTGGCTACTTTATGTCCCTGTAAAATGTTTTTGATCCACTGTAATCTCACTTACAGACAGCAGCGAAGTGGCACCTTGGGCATTCCGGTGCCCTTAGAGTGAGGGCAGATGTCCTGTCCAAATTAACTGCTGTAGGGGGAGACGTGACACAAACTTGGCATCTGCTCACGTCTAGATAATAATATTGGCGATACTGACTCCCCTTCAGATGGCCACGCCAGTCTAGGTACATTCATTGATGAGAAACTGCCCCAAGGGGTGATGTTTTTATAGGGCAATTAAAGGTGCCGTCTACTTATCTCATCCTATTTTTTTGGTGGGGAAGTTTTTGTGAAGTCCAGTGAATTTGTCCTCTATCTGTCCATTCTGTGTATTTGCCTAAAAACACTCCACTACCCATATAATTCTGGCTCTGGATACGTGGGGGGCAACTAATAGCAATACACTCGTTCAGCTACTCAACAATGTTCCTTCAGGGGGATGGAAGGGGACAATGTATTTTATTGGCAGTTAAGGTCAATATCAACAAACTTTCACTAAGGTCATGGACTTTGCTACCTCTTGTCTTGTCTCTACCACCTTGTCCAATCCAGTAAGTTTAGCATGCTAATCAGCCAGCTCCCGACCATCTCTCCTGTGATACCATTTTGTATCTCAGGTGGCACTGCATCAGATATTATGAAATGGAATATGGAAGTCGGAATATGGATGTCAATGGAAGAGTCATCACTAACATAATGGTGTTCAAGTCAAACCAAAATTCTACAGAATTTTAAACATAGACGCTTTAAAACCTGAGTTGTACAGTATGGCTGGGGATGGATTCATTCAGTGTGATACTGTATGTCGGCAGCTACAGTAAGTAAACTGTTGCACCCTGCACAGCCCCTGTCAGTGTCCTTATCTCTGGAGAGTCTAATAGGATTACCAGGCAAAGGTGGGTGGGTAGCTGTTGTTTTACACAATTCTGGTGCAGGGCAGCGTGAGCTGTGTGATGTGGCTGTTGACGTAGCACTGTGTTCTCCTGAGCCATCTGAAGGCCCATGGCTGGGGCAGCCTCTGGGAGTGGTCTGATTTGTACTACTTACTTACACACCCACCATTTCTTCATGGCCTTTTACAGTACATGAACTTCAACTGAAACGAAAGATGTTATTTGAAAGGAAGTCGTTAATGAGACAGAGCTTGTCTTGAGCAACTTGAGAACAGCAACACTATTAGTGTAAATAACTTTAATGTCTTTCTTAAATTTGGCATCCTCATCTATACGCGTTCTCACACCACAGACACACACACACACACACACACACACACACACCTAGACACAGACACACAGACACAGACACAGACACAGACACACACACAGACACACAGACACACAGACACACAGACACACACACACACACACACACACACACACACACACACACACACACACACACTATTATTAACGGAATGTGCATTTACCCACGACTTGGACTATTTTAAGCAAACAAGCAAAATTGCATCACATTTCAGCCTCCAGCTTCATTTTTCATTGACAATATATGATTTATGGAAACAGCCCACTCAGCCAAAACACTCCAGTGACATATATAATTCATGTGTAGGTGACAGATACGGCCCTTTCCTGGTTTGGCATCATTGACTTGAGCTCTTTGCAAAAAAAATAAAATTATGATAAAAAAAAATGGCACAGGGACAAATGAATCATGTAGCGCAAAGCGCTGCCATGGCGACAGACACTAGGTTTAAGAAAAAAGAGCATTTGCGATCAGATCTGCATTGAAAAACAGGCAGAACATCTGTTATTTTTTAAAGGTATATCACCCACTCTCTCTCTGTTAGATGATAAATGATAATGTTCCTTCGTATGAGGTGTTTTTTTTCACATGTCAAACTGTCAATGTGTAAAACATATGGCTGCAAGTAAGGACTTAAAAAAGCATGTGTGAGCAAGTTAATGAATGAGTGAGAGACAGATGTTCACAAGTCAGTTTTGGAAGTCCAAATTGAATCTCAAATAATAGAGCTCCAGTCCAAGACAAGTCTCAAGTCTTTTTTTACGAGTCCAAGTCAAGTCTTAGGCCATCTTGATCAGTCCTGTAGCTACCAACCATACAGTGCACAATGAAAATCAGTTTTAGGATATATATATATATTTATTATTATTATTATTATTTTTCTGATGGTTTATTTTACTTGCCACTTCTGGTAAATTTGCTTGAAAGCCTAAGGCCTAGCCTAGAAATCTAGACGCACACTAGCGGCCAAAAATATTTTTGCCTAGCAGGATGGTCTAGGGTCGCACCGTTGAGGCCAAGCCTGCGTTCGACTCCAGGCCAGCCTATCCAATCAGAACGCTCTATCTGTGTACTTGAGCCCGCCTTAGCTCACCTTCGGCTTCTGATATTGAAGCCAAGGGGCTGGACCATGCGTCCACGTTCGACGAGTTGGGTGTGAGACCATGTTGCACAACCATATAGTAAAACGAAAGATGGATGAGGCTAACGAAGCGTGCTTTGGAAGAGCTAGACTTGAAGTGTTCTGGGGGGGAAATAGCTCTAAACAAATACTGCAACATTTCTATCATGTTTTTCTGAAAGAAAATGTCAGCCAAGAGCAGATGCGAAATATCACTCATACTGGAGCTATCTTAATTTTGTTTACATCCAGAACTTAAACTGACTCTCCGATTGTATAGTCTAATCTTCCGCTTCTTAACATATACTGTACTTAGTTGAACTATTAGGGATAAAATCTCTTCTCCTCTAAATGTGCAGTCAAATTGTCAATATTTTAAAACAATGACTCATCAGGAAACCACTTTAAAACTTACTTCAGATTATGATGTATTCACTGAAAGTAGGTCCTCTCAATCCAAGCCAGTGACTTGAAAGACGTTAATTTTGCCTTCTTCGTTTGCCTTCCCTAATCACAATCTTTCAACGAGACCTGCAGTGACCTGTCAATCAACTAAATGTGGCACCTGAGGTGTCCAATCAGGTTCCAGAGGTGCTGCTTCCCTGGCCACCCCTCTAACTCCGCCCCTGAGTCAGAAGTCTTTTGAGGCAGAGTCTTTTCTAAGTCAAGTCTGAAGTCACTGTTGTTGTGACTTCAGTGCGACTCGAGTCCCATGTCCCCATCTCTGGTGAGAGAAGAAGAAAGATAAAAAGAAAGGAAAAGAGAGATAGTAAAATGAGAGAGGAAGACAAAAGTGAGAGAGTTTGTAGGGCGTGAGGTGGAGATAGAGTGACAGGGAAAGAGAGAGAAGGATGTGATAGAGAGGAATGGTACAGGCAGAGCAAAGAGGGAGTTAGAAACAGAGGAGGAAGGGGGGGGGGGGGGGGGTGAATGAAGGATTTCCATCCAGTCGAGCATAAAATGATTTATCCTCATCGTCTGACTCCAGATCTGTCAGCCTTTAGCTTCCCCTATTCTCTGCTCTGACAAAGTGTTCCATCTGAAGCCTGACCTGTGTTCTCTGTTCCCTCTCTCTCTCTCTCTCTCTCTCTCTCTCTCTCTACACACACACACTCACACACACACACACACACACACACACACACACACACACACACACACACCTCAATCTCAAACAGTCGGGACTGAAGTTCAATGATTGTCACCATCCCTCTCCAAGACCTGATTAAGCAAGAAGGCATATTTACATATAGCGAAGCACTTAAAGCACTGTCTAAGCTTTGTGTACCATGAAGCTTGGCCTGTGCGTGTATGTGTGTTTGCCTATGACTATGTGCTCCACATACTGTAATTGTTTGTAATGCATGCACTACTCAGGATATTTGCATGTGTCCACAATGACAATAACACTCAATATTCATCGTAATGATGACTCACGTTCCATCTACGTCCCCAAGCTCAGTTTGAGGCTGTTCAGCACAACAAGCCATCATTGGAGTAGTGGTTCTAATTGACTTCACTTGTCTCTCTTGAAGTCTACGGGGTTGCTGTGTCCATTTTTTTTTTACCGTCTGTTTTATTGCCACTGAAAATGATGAAGGCACTGATGAAGAAATGGTGGGACTAAAGAGAAATGTGCAGTATTTCACTGTCATTTTGAGGGCGCGCTGTCAGGAAGTTTAACGGCCTAGAACCGAGACCTTATAGCAATGAGTCCTTGGCAACGCAAGACAAAGACTATGCTGGTGTGCTTGGATGAATGTTGTGAGCCTGGCTCGTTGGCGCTGGCTCAATGGTGTTTTTTGCCCCCAACGGCACCTTCCAGGCAGCACAGCCTGAAAGGCACTACCTTTACCCTATTCCTAACCCTAACCCCCTCAACCCTCATCCTACCCCTAATCTGAGGGGAGTAGTGCCTTGAAGGCAGCGCTGCCTGGAAGGCACCATTGAGGGCAAATAATACCAAAGACTGTTGGGCTCGCAGACAAGCTGCAGGTTTATGGTTGTGGTTATGGTTATGGTTTTAGCACCTAGGAGACCCAAGTTTGAGGCAGGATGGAGTTACTGCTCTCTCCCTTCACTGCTCTTAAACCATACGCTGTAGATGGTCAAAATAGGGCCTATGTCTGAATGTATGGACGCGTGGGTGTCTGTCAAACTCTTCCAAATCCATCCATTTTCAAAACAAATAGTAGGCTGGGTGAACCCTGCCTGATCTGCTGGCAAATTTGGATTTCGCCTGGCAGCTCAGACTGGAAACCTCCACATCTATCTCCTCTGCCTCCTGTCCACAACCTTTGGGTCCAATCACAAACTAGTTTATCCAAAAGATACACCGGATCATCGGTCTGATGGGTTGATGGACTATCGAAGCGTACAGAGTCATTTGAACGATGCCCATATGACCACGCCTCTTGTGCAGTAGAAATAAAGTGCAGACTCCCCATACTACTGTTCAGTCTTAAAAGATTGAGTTTAGAATGGTGATAGCCAGACTAACCGAAAAGCCGACTTAATAGGAATGCAGAGAGAGAGAGAGAGAGAGAGAGAGAGAGAGAGAGAGAGAGAGAGAGAGAGAGACAGAGAGGGAGCTCTTATGATACTTTCGATATCCATCCCCTAGAGCTCCAGACTGTATGGGTCTTTGAATGAAAGTCCAGAGAGAAAGTCATTTGTGTGTGACTCACAGATCTGTCTATCATATTCAGGGGATTGACCCCAATTTCCGTTCATGTCTCTCAAAGATGCCTGAAACCTTGATAGGAGACTCTTGCTTTGAAAACAGAAAAGAGATCCTTCTATCATACCGGAGAGGATTCATCCCTTAATCAAAGTATTCATCTCTTTAAGCCCTTTATTCATCTTTTTCAGTGTATTTAGCTGCTTCTTTGGTGTGCATATTTGTAGCCTTGAAACCTTAATCCCTTTTTAAAACGTGTAACAAACTACAGGCTTTTCTGTGTTAATCATGTAGTTTGGGTGGTTTCAGTGCCAGTGGTGGCGTGATCTGGAACAGATTGCAAGTGCGTGTGCTTTCTCAGATTGGGTGCCATTAATCTATCTGGCTGGCAGACCACTCTCCAGTCTCCTCGTCTCCTGCTGAGGACCCCAACACTCATCAGCATCCAGAGAGAGTGAGATAATACACACACACACACACACACGCACACACGCACACACACACACACGCGCGCACATGCACACACACTGGGCTTCTCTCTCTTTGTGTATGTTTAAGTGCGTGTGTGTGTGTGTTTGTGTGTGTGTGTGTGTGTGTGTGTGTGTGTTTGTGAGTGTGGTGATTGCACAGACCTATGAAGAGAGTAACTCCCTGCAGGAGGATTCCTCCAACATCGATTTGCACCCAGAGGGAGAAAACACACACACACGTACACACACATACGTACACACACACACTCACACATACATTACATACACACATAAGCACAGGTTTAAGCGATTCTTCTGCAACCAAATTGGAGCCCTGACCTTGTGCTAATCTTAAACAAGTCAGTCCCCAAAGAACTATTACCCAGGCAGAGATCTGCAGCTCACTGCATGTCAGTCACCTACTTTTTGTGATTTTCTCACTCCAAGGCGATGTTAGGAAATTGCTGCTCTCTCACTACGAACGAATGGAACGTTCGTGTTGGATAAATCAATGCAATATGTGGAGTGATCACTAGCAGTAAAAAGTCTTGAGTGGGGTTGTGCTGGGATATTATGTGCCTGACTCATAGCATGCCTCTCGTTCAACCAGAAATAAATAAATAGTTTGACCGTATTTAAGTGTTGTATAATAATGGAGTTATACATGTATTGTGTATTGTGTGTTATTATAATAATATAATTATGGATGTGTTGTGTATTACGTAAGGAATAATGGACCACACTGTGTTCGGTTATCAGAAAAATAATGCACGTTCGAGGTGGTAATGCGGAGTGTGTTCGTGTATTGTGTATTACTCTATAACAATAGTGTTACACATGTGTTGTAAGCGATCATAGGATTTCTTCTAAGCTTCCGATCAATATGCTGTGAGGAAATAGCCGAAAGACATGGTTTTCTCTGTGGAAGTTTTGTGATTTTGCAATACTGACAGACCGTTAAAACTTTTGTGCGTGCCCAGGAGAGAGGGGAAGCTCTCCTTATTTTCCTTCCAAAACAGCTTTTCCACATCACAAAGACAGTTCAGCGAGGGTATTAAAAGGAGGTTATGCCCTTTAGCAGCTGTAATTTTTACAGTGAGCAGAGGCCTGTGGCTGGCAGCCAAACGAACTCTCTTGACTATTATTTCTCATGAATAGTCTAAAAGCAACGCTCCTTTTTTTTTCTTTTTTTTTTTTACCCATCGCAATTCTTCAATATGCATCATAATTTTTAAAGATAGTTTTTACCAAAATAATTCAAGAACGGCTAGCTTTTGTTAATTCAGATGAAAATGCTTGGAAGATCTCCATGATCTTTGTCTGCATTCACACAGAAGTGTGGAAATGTGTTGATCTAATGTCAGCGCAGCAGGGGGAAGACACGCGATTGCAGAAGGGACTGGACTGCGAAAGCAAATTAGAGATTCCGTGTCCAGAGGGGAACATTAAACGGATGAAAATTAAATATTTGCTTTTTTTCCTCCGCGAGAGACATGAGAGAGATATATAGGGAGGGAGGGAGGAGGAGAGAGGCTTTGGAGAGCTTGACGGGAGCACTTCTGATGAATGTAGGGGCAATTAGTGTTGCCGTCTTGGCTGATGAATGGGCCGGCCTAGTAGCCCATATGTTCTTCGTGGTGCCATAACCTCCTCATCATCAATCCTCAATCCTAAAGACCAGCACCGAGAGAGAGAGAGAGAGAGAGAGAGCATGTGTGTATATGTGTTACCTCTGTGTGTGTGTGTGAGAGAGAGAAGGAGAGGGAGAGAGAGAGAGAGAGAGAGAGAAAGAATATAATTTGGGTTTGTTGGTTCTCTCTTTAAATGTCTACATATGACAGGGAGACAGAGATGGATGGAGAGGCAGGGTCATGGAGAGCTTTAGGGGATGTTACAGTCTGTGTGTGGACAGAAGGAAGCCATCCCTCAGTGTCACCTTCCCTACCCAGTGCCTGAACGAGAGGAGAGTCTGGAGAGTCTGAAAAGAAATGTTCTCTGAGCTCACACTGCCCCTCTGTCTCCTATTCCAAGTCTTCCAATCAATGCTGCCTGTCAGATAGGTTATCATGCTTATTTGAGGTACCATCTGAAACAGGCACTGAAAGATTAACACTCTCAACCTGATGGTTGCATCATCTTGTTGCTTTGACTTATAATTTATATCTATGCCACTTGGCATCAATATTCAACAGCATTTAGCGCTAAGATGATACCAAGCAATTCAAAAAACGACAACCGGTCACAATCTTAACTTACTGTAACATTGGAACATTGCATTGCGTGCATTGCATGAATTGCTAGTGTCAGAGATTATTATCTGTCTGAGTCATTGTACTGTAGCATCTAAATGAATTGGAAATGTCATTGTGCTACTTTAACTCAAGCAAAGAAAATACATTTTCTTACAGATACATTTTTTTTTTTTTTTACAGATCATGCTTATTTTTAGTTCAGATTAGATGTGAAAACTCCAATTAAAACCAAGTAAATGTGTCCTCATTTAGGTGTAACATTAGACTGGCAGTTGAAGAAGTGGTGATCCAAACTTACATGTGAAAAGTCTGTTAAAGATATTTTAGATCTAAAGGTGTGCAATGTAGAATACTGTGGAATTCAAGTCCTTGATTCACCCTTTTTCTCACAGTGGTCTCTTGGCAGGTCCAAACTTACCTGTGAAAAGTCTGTTAAAGTTATTTTAGATCTAAAGGTGTGCAAGGTAAAATATTGTGGAATTCAAGTCCTGGATACACCCTTTTTCTCACAGTGAGACAGGCTCTCTTTCTCAGAAGCAGAGCGACAAATGCCCTGTGAACCATCACAGTGTCAGATAGTAATCTTTCAGGGATACCTGTCTCCATGTATGTTTCCCATTTTCTGTCTCAGACACACACACACACACACACACACACACACACAATGAGAGAGAGATGGTGATGTAAAGGAGAAAGGCCACACCTCAGAGTGAACACTGACTTTGTTCAGAGGAGCCAACCTCGGCTTGTTTCACAGCTTCCAAACAACTAAACTATGCCATGACACACCGACACTTCCATGTGTTGGCCTGGCCAAGCCATATTGGGCTACCCAGACATTTACATGCTTACAACCAGGAGGGGCATAGTTGAGATGAAAGTGAGGAGAGGACTTGTTTCACAGAATACAGCTAAAATGCGATATTTAATGTCCCATGCAATCATAATACCAATCTAATATGTTTTACAAAAAGTTTTTCTCTTTTCAGAATGCATACAATAAAGCATAATACGCTCAATATACAGTAAAATAAATAGAAATATGAAAAGCTATACTGCCAAAATGTGCTTTCATTCTTGCTTTTCAGACGTGACGGACTGCAGCAGCAGATGCGTGGCATGCTGCAGTGCTGGGGTGTTGTGTGCGGAGAGGGGGGTCCTGAGAGAGGGGTCACTTTTCGAGTGGGATCATGGACCTGCCAAGAGGCCGAGTACTGGTGCACTTCAGGGGCTTATAGTGAGAAAATAAAGCAGCGAGGGTTAAGCTGGAGGGGTAGGGGTAGCCTGCAGTCAACGAGAACCAGACCATGTACTGTAATGATAGAGGCTCCCATTACAAAACCATCTCAGAGGCCAACCACAGATTGGTGCCAACAAAAATAAAACCTGACTCATATAGAGCACTCTTTAGTTTGGCAAGCGGGAGGTAATTAAAAACAGAGGATGTGCATCAACTGAGTGAAGGCTGTGAAGTGCACTGCACATACTGTACATGGGCATCAGTCTACCTTAGTAACAAATTCAAAAGAGGCCAATACTATGTGTTTGGGCAGTTGATAAGCAATTTAGATAGCAAATTGGACCTAAGCCTTATGACATGTGACGTGTCTACCAGCGAACTCTTCGGTTACAGCATGTGCAGTATTTGAGCCATGTAACAAACATGCTGACAGTAAATTGAAAAACTACCTTTGAAACTTTGTCTCTGCCTTACAGACTACTCATGTGTATTACCATATATCATTTCTATAATTATTAGCCACTGTAATCATATTCTAGATGTAACCTTTGAAGAAGCCCTCTCCTTTTATATAGGATACTGTATCACACCGATATGCATTAGCAAGGGAAATTAGAATCCTATGCATTCCTCTCCCGAGTATACAGTATGCCCTCACTGTAACTAAGGGGGAAAAAACTGAAGTGAGCAGATTGATTTAACACATTGTATTATGCTTGAGTTGCTCTGCTAGAATAATGTTGTTGCCACTTTGAACAAAGGTGAGATGGTAATTTCCATACCGCGTCGTCGCCATGGGCGCACACTCATCACTGCTGTTTCTTCGCAGTGCATCTCAACCACCCGCCGCCATCCCTTTCCACCCCCCCCACCTCCGCACTCACCAACCTCCGACTTCCTTCAGTCCTCCCTTTTCATTTTCAAGTATAATAGGCTCAGATAATAGCACATGAGAAGGCAACCATGCAGCTAATTGAGATCTGTACTGAAATAGCCAGTGAGGGCCGCGGGGACCCATCTGCCAAAGTGTTCAACATGTTGTACTTTTCTTTTCTGCTTTGATATGCACGCAGGCTCCTCCTGAGCAGAGCTGTCGTCTGAGCAACAAACCGTCCCTAGAGGTTAAGAAGGTTATCTTTTGAGAGTGAGGGAGAGAAAGTGAGAGGGAGGAAGGGAGAGAAAAAAGAGAAAAGAAATGTAGAGAAAGAAAGGAAGGATGTGGAGGAGGCCACATGGATTATGATCTTCAGATTCGCCAGTCAGCGATGACTCATCCAGTAACTCCATTCTGTTTCAATTTTGTTTAACTTACGATGAACAGGACCTCACAATGGCTCACTCCGCCTGGGGCCTTCACCCCGGGGAGCTTGCAAATAGCCTTGTGAGTAGTGAGGGATAAAGTATCAAGTAACGGAAAGAAATCTTGAGTAGAGCTCAGTTCAGACCGAGGTCAGAACATAGATTCAGTGAGGGCAAGACCCAGGAAAGGAGATGGAGAGGGAGAGAAAAATACATCATATGAGTGTCAACGCTTTACTTGACGACATCTACATACTGTAAGAGTGACATGGCACTGTCATCCATACATGAACCCTAACCCTAACCCTAACCGAATGACACTTAATGACTTGTTTATAATATTCATGGTAACGTTCATATAATGTTCAGCTTTTTTATTAGTATGAGACTAAAGTCTCACTGTTCATAGTGTCATGCGTGATTCATGGATGAAAGAAGAAAAACCATGTGCCAGCATCGCTTGGCAAAGTCGCCCGTCATGATTTGCAATTGGTCTCTCAAAGCAGTGCCCGACTGCCATGTCCAACTCTGCGGTGTTTCTGTGAGTCCAAACATCTTGGTCAGCGTCCAATGCTCCACCCCCGTACAGACTGCCCCGTTGGACAGACACAGCATCTCGTAAAGAGCTCACCGCTTTAAAGCATCAGTTCGGAGTTTTGATCCAAAACTAGCCATCGACTTATGAAAACCCCATGCAGAGATATCTGCAAATGGCAACGACAACACAGTTGGCTCTGATGAAAGGCTTGCTGGCATCCTAACTCATGTTCACTGGCAATAAAGTTGGTCATGTGCAGTGAAGGTTTTTTTTTTGTTGTTCATTAAGGGCGTACTCACACTAGGCAATTCGTACCGTACCCGAGTACACTTGCCCCCTAAAGTCCGGTTCGTTTGACCAGTGTGATCGCTTCGTTCCGTACCGGGGTACGGTACGCTAGTACGCTTGGAGGAGGTGGACTCTGGTACGGTACGCATGTAAGCACAGGACGTCATTAATGACAAAATAAACAATAACGTTCCAATTAACAATCACACGTTGCATAAAGATTCTAGCACACAGCAACTCAATCGTACCCAAGTACGGTTTCATATTATGCAGTGTGAGCGCAGACCAGAGACCAGAGGCAACCGTGCTCCAGTACGGTACGGGTGAACCGTACCTAGTGTGAGTGCGCCCTTACATTCTCGTGGACTAGTTTGACAAGGACCAGAGAACTGAATAGTGCGTACCTATCAATCAGTCAATCAATCAATCAATCAATCAAATTAACACTTTTTTTGTCCACCATGTGGCAATTAGTTGGACAGGTATGTTTATATTTATTATGAGTATACACCATAAATTTGAATGTGATAGCAGCATTAGTTGCTAATATAAAAGCATGTTTTCAAAAGTGGCCAATGGTTTACGGCTGTCTCTTTAATGGGCCTAGCACGTTCATGTGCAGCAGCTGTTGTTTACCAAAACAAAATGGCTGCCCCGCCCCGGGAGAGATAAAGCGGGGGGCTTTTTTTGGAGTGGTTTCTCTGTATCTGAGGGGAAAGCACTTTTTATGTGGCAAAGGCTGCCAAACGCTGAGAGCTGAGGACTTGCATATAGCTCTGGGTATGTCAGAATACAGATTGCCATTTACTCTGGCATGAAGCTGAGTTGTACAAGGATAGACAGAGAGAGAGAGAGAGAGAGAGAGAGAGAGAGAGAGAGAGAGAGAGATATCGGAAGAGAGAGAGAGAGTGTGTGTGTGTGTGTGTGTGAGAGAGAGAGATATAGATAGAGACAGAGAGAGAGAGAGAGAGAGAGAGAGAGAGAGAGAGAAAACTACATCCTGCTCTCTGAGTGGATGTAACTAGTGGTTCGGAGACTTCAATCCCATGTTTCCAAGTCCAGGAGTGGCTCAACAGCACAGCACACCATTACCCCCCATTACCCAGTCAGTCTCTCCAGGCCCATCAGTACACAGAGGACATATCCCATCAGGTCACTGGGTTAGTTAGATCACAAAGAAATATTATGAACGGCCAATGGGTGATGGAATAAACCAACAGCAGTATATTTCCCCATGTCCTCATTAGCCGACGCCAATGAATTAATGTGTTTCATTGACTCACAGAGACTGGGAGATCTTACTTTAATAGCCAAGATGCTCCGTGTCAGCTAAATGAAGCTCAATAAAATACAGCTTTTATGATGCTCTCAAACCAGCTCACTGATCATCTCATGATGAGAGAAGCATTAATGAGGAGATAATGTGGAGGTGGGGATCTTCTCTATTTAAGATGTAACACTGCAATACTATTGTCTTTAGGGTATGACTAAAAGGCTTCGGTGGAGAGTATTCAAATATGGGATGTTTTACAGGAAAATATTGAAATGGAAAGACAGTGGGGGGAAAAGTTAAGATATGCGAGAAATCTGTAAAACGCGGGAGGGTTGACAGCTATGTCTGGTATTAAAAGTTTGCATTTTTGTCTGGTTGCTGGCGAGACAGTCTTATTTCATGATAAATAGGCTACTAAAGCAGACTACTGAGAGCAGTTTGGTGATGCTTCTCATTATGCATCAAAGGTCTTTGTGCAGAAAATGCAGAGGACACACTATTGAATATGTTGAAAACAACACCACGTTGTTTTTTGCTGTTGTTGTTGTTGGGGAAATAATTAAAAAGGGAGTTGATAAATATCTCCAGAGCAATCGATCCTTTTGTGGTTTTGACGGCTTTAGTGCTGTGATTACTTTTCTTTCTGCTTTTCTGGTCTTTTGTTATGGTTTCGAGGCCTTTAAGGGTTTTAATTACTTTGCTAGTTTTCTTAAGTCGATGGTTTACAGTGCATGGTGGGCTCTTTATGACTGAAAAAATACCATGAATCAGATGAAAGGTTACATTCAGAGCCAATGATGAAGGGTGCAGGTTTGTTTAATGTCTGTTGCTCAGTGAAACACATAGGTTTTTAAAAAGTATTTGTTTACTTGTATAACGATTCCTCAAGAACACAGCGTGTGAGGTACGCTTGGCTCAGGATGTTATTTGTCTGGCATTGCTGCAGGGAATCCATGACCTCTCTCTCTCTCTGAAGCTCTGGGTAGCCAATGTATTTCGGAGTGTCAATCTTTTATATCCTGGACTTGGATTACAAACCCTTAACCCTCATGTTGTCCTAAAATCTTACGACGTTCGTTGTCCTTGGGGTCAATTTGACCCCAGCTACAAAAAACTCTCAAAAATGATTCAAATTATTTTTTTTACCCAATTTTTTTTTGTGGTAGGTACTTAACAAGAGTGTAATAACCACTATCAAAAGCCCTACAAAACAATCCCACCCCCCCACACTCCTTTATGAACCCTGGAACCCTGACTGGCAATATGGCCAATCCAGTGTCAACAGCCCAAAGGCTGACTTTTTGGACTTTTTCAGACCTGCCAAAATAACTTATATGTAATATGTACTTGTATATGAAATAATGATAATAGCTACATGTTCTCATACTATTACAATAATAATATCCATAATTTGTCAAATATTCATTTTCATCATGTTTTATAAAAATGGGGTCAAATTGACCCCAATACCACCAACGTAACTATTTTTTTTACAGGACATTGGAAACATATTTTTGTGCAAATTTCATGTTTACTCTGTTGTACCCTTCAAATAAGGAAAAGTCATGAAACTTGAAGCAAAACAAAAAAAGTGAGCCATATATTTTATGATGTTAAACACTGCTTGGGGTCAAATTGACCCCAAGGACAACATAAGGGTTAAACACAACAGGTTATTGTAGCCGCTTACCCTGTACTCATCTCTCTCAGATTATGTGCTATCTCCTTCACAAGGCATGTCAACGCATCCTGGGGATTTTCAGGCTAGTTAGGAGACTAGGAGTTATTCAAGATCACTTTTATATTTCAGCAGAACAGATTGGTCACGGCTTTTAAAAGACACTCTAAGGAGGACAATATAAGATAGAGGTGAGCAAGTCTCTGCAATGTGGGTAGGCTATTTATGAAACATGTCAGTTTAGAACGGATGGGCGCATTTGGAAAATATAATTGGGAAAGATGGACGGCATTAAGAGTGACCTGTGTGGCACATCTGTGGCTAATGTTTGAGCATTAGTCAATGTCAGCTCTCGAGCTGATAAATTAGCCGGACATGTGTGGTCTCGGTGGTCACACTAGTTCTATTTTTCCTCAAGCATACAGCCACCATGACTCAGGAAGGACAAAACAGACAGCTCTCGTCTGTCACTCAAAGGCTATGGCTGTTGATAACATAGCAGTCTGTTATGCAGGAAAATCATCTCTTTACCCAGCTGGATCAAAGCAAATCATTTCAAGAATAAAATAAACTAGAAATGCAATTCCAAGGAATTACCAGTGCATGAAAATGCAAAAAAAAATATAGATAGATAATGTAGATATGGCTACTAAGGTATAGCTAGGGTAAACATGGTGGTTGCATAGTTTAAAGAGAGTTGATAGTGTTTAGGTAGACATTTTAAAGCTTAAACATTCCTGTTCTAACTTAACTAATGATTTCTAACAGGTATTCTAAAATGTTAACTATGCTAACAATGATAACCAGGTTGATTGGTTTACTTGGCTAATGATTTCTAGCAGTAATGCTAAAAATGTTAACTATGCTAACAATGCTAACCACGTTGATTAGCTAACTTAGCTAATAATTTTTAGCAGTTATGCTAACAATGCTAACAATGTTAACTATGCTAACAATGCTAACCAGGTTGATTAGCTAACTTAGCTAATCATTTTTAGCAGTTATGTTAAAAATGCTAACTATGCTAACAATGTTAACTATGCTAACCATGCTAACTAGCTAACTTGGTAATGAGGACTTTTATTTTGAAACGTTTGTTGATGGGGTATCCATGGCTGCCACTATCAGGAATAAAAAAGTTACTGTAGTAAAATCATGTTGGTTGCTATGGAAACGGTCATAAACGCTTAATTTTGATGGTTGCTATGTTGGTTGCTAGGTGCATGGAGGTCTCATGTAGTTGACTGGAGGCATAGTTGATGATAACTGACAGTTGGAATGGTTGAACAGTTAAATAGTTGGGTAGTTTCAATGGTTAAATGATTTAATAGTGTATTATTGCAGTGAGGACTTTTATTTTGAAACAGTTGTGGAAAGAGGAAACAGTTAACAGGATATGTAGTCTTCACAGAGAGATTGTATGCTTAAAGCCTGAGAGAGAGAGGGCTGCTGCAGGTGGGGCTGGCCACCTGGCATAAGATTCTAATTGCTTAATGATCCGATTGTGATGTCATAGAGGCCAATGTTAAGTCTATGGGGAAATTTGTAATAGTTTTTCATTTATAGTTTAAAAAGTATAAAAGTTACAAAGTTGATATATACATTGCCCACATCGCGTAAGTAAGATCTACGTAACACAGTTTGAATGAAGTTTCTACGTTAAACGGTTCAAGCTGAATTGCGTGCGTTAGAAGAAGAACTAGAAATGCAATTCCAAGGAATTACCAGTGCATGAAAATGCAAAAATAGATAGATAATGTAGATATGGTTACTAAGGTGTAGCTAGGGTAAACATGGTGGTTGCATAGTTTACAGAGAGTTGATAGTGTGAAGGTAGACAGTTTAAAGATGAAACGTTCCAGTTCTAACTTAACTAATGATTTCTATTCATGTTAAAATGTTGATTAGCTAATTTAGCTAATGATTTCTAGCAGTTACGCTAAAAATGCTTATTATGCTAGCAATGCTAACAATGCTAACCAGGTTGATTAGCTAACTTAACCGATGATTTCTAGCAGTAATGCTAAAAATGCTAACTATGCTAACAATGCTAAATTTGCTAACAATGCTAACCAGGTTGATTAGCTAACTTAGTTGATGATTTTTTGCAGTTATGCTAAAAATGCTAACTATGCTAACAATGCTAACTATGCTAACCATGGTAACTAGCTAACTTGCTAGTGAGGACTTTTATTTTGAAACATTTGTTGCTAGGGTATCCATGGTGGCCACTATCAGGAAACAAGAAGTTACTGCAGTATAATCATGTTGGTTGCTATGGAAACGGTCATAAACACTTTTTAATGGTTGCTATGTTGGTTGCTAGGTACATGGAGGTTTCATGTAGTTGACTGGAGGCATAGTGGATGATAACTGACAGTTGGAATGGTTGAACAGTTCAATAGTTGAGTAGTTTCAATGGTTAAATGATTTAATAGTGTATTATTGCAGTGAGGACCTTTATTTTGAAACAGTTGTGGACAGAGGAAGTAGTGAAACAGGATCTGTAGTCTTAATGAGATTGTATGCTTAAAGCCTGAGACAGAAGGTGCTTCTCATAGCGTTTACGCGTCCTCTCTCGCTCCTCACTGATCTACATAAAGAATGATGGAGCGGCAACAATGGGATAGTCTAGCCCTTCTTCTATCTTTCTTTATGTAGATCATTGAGGATCGAGGATCGAGGGAGGACATATAAACGCTGCTTGAGAGGGACCCACAGTAAATACTTTAAAAGTTGTATGTAGATAGTCTAATTAATGTTGATAGATAGAATGTTTAATGGATGTTGATAGGCAGATTGTTTAATAGATATTGATTGACAGTTTAATGGGTGGATGAGTGAATGGTCTGAAGAAGATGAATGGATAGAAGGTTGGATGGAATGTGCCTTATATTCTTGTTAAGAGAGACACTGATACAGCTCTCTGAGAGTAGTTGACACAGGTGTAATCAATTTAACTGGCTAGTCTTAAGAGAGTATCTTAAAGCCTGAGACAGAGTAAATAATTTAAAAGTTGAATGTAGATAGTCTAATTAATGTTGATAGACAGAGAGTTTAATGGATGTTAGACAGATTGTTTAATAGATGTTGATAGACAGTTTAATGGGTGGATGAGTGAATGGTCTGAAGAAGATGAATGGATAGAATGTTGGATGGAATGTGCCTTATATTCTTGTAGAATGGAGAGACACAGCTCTCTACTGAGAGTAGTGGATACAGATACAGGTGTAATCAATTTAACTGGCTAGTCTTAAGAGAGCCAGCCTGAGACAGAGTAGATTGTTTAAAAGTTCAATGTAGAGCGTCTAATTGATGTTGTTGATAGGCAGACTGTTTAGAATGGGTGGATGAGTGAATGGTTTGAAGAAGATGAATGGATATAAAGTTGGATGGAATTAGGAGGACTTATTTTGATACTGTTGTGCGCAGAGGATACAGGGGAACAGAATATGTAGTCTTCAGAGAGGAGCCTGAGAGAAACTGACAGTTGGTGCCCAGGTGGCTGACCAGCTGGGGTAACATTCTAATTGCTGCCGTGATGTCATAATGAGCAATGTTAAGTCTATGGGGGAAATGGTGATAGTTTTTAACTAATAGTTTAAAAAGTATAAAAGTTACAAAGTTGAAAAATATAAAGCACATATGGCATAAGCAAGACCTACGCAACAAAGTTTGAATGAAGTTTCTACGTTAAACGGTTGAAGCTGAATTGCGAGCGTTAGAAGAAGAAGTTTAACTAGAAATGCAATTCCAAGGAATTACCAGTGCATGAAAATGCAAAAATAGATAGATAATGTAGATATGGTTACTAAGGTGTAGCTAGGGTAAACATGGTGGTTGCATAGTTTACAGAGAGTTGATAGTGTGAAGGTAGACAGTTTAAAGATGAAACGTTCCAGTTCTAACTTAACTAATGATTTCTATTCATGTTAAAATGTTGATTAGCTAACTTAGCTAATGATTTCTAGCAGTTACGCTAAAAATGCTTACTATGCTAGCAATGCTAACAATGCTAACCAGGTTGATTAGCTAACTTAACCGATGATTTCTAGCAGTAATGCTAAAAATGCTAACTATGCTAACAATGCTAAATTTGCTAACAATGCTAACCAGGTTAATTAGCTAACTTAGTTGATGATTTTTTGCAGTTATGCTAAAAATGCTAACTATGCTAACAATGCTAACTATGCTAACCATGGTAACTAGCTAACTTGCTAGTGAGGACTTTTATTTTGAAACATTTGTTGCTAGGGTATCCATGGTGGCCACTATCAGGAAACAAGAAGTTACTGCAGTATAATCATGTTGGTTGCTATGGAAACGGTCATAAACACTTTTTAATGGTTGCTATGTTGGTTGCTAGGTACATGGAGGTTTCATGTAGTTGACTGGAGGCATAGTGGATGATAACTGACAGTTGGAATGGTTGAACAGTTCAATAGTTGAGTAGTTTCAATGGTTAAATTATTTAATAGTGTATTATTGCAGTGAGGACCTTTATTTTGAAACAGTTGTGGACAGAGGAAGTAGTGAAACAGGATCTGTAGTCTTAATGAGATTGTATGCTTAAAGTCTGAGACAGAAGGTGCTTCTCATAGCGTTTACGCGTCCTCTCTCGCTCCTCACTGATCTACATAAAGAATGATGGAGCGGCAACAATGGGATAGTCTAGCCCTTCTTCTATCTTTCTTTATGTAGATCATTGAGGATCGAGGATCGAGGGAGGACATATAAACGCTGCTTGAGAGGGACCCACAGTAAATACTTTAAAAGTTGTATGTAGATAGTCTAATTAATGTTGATAGATAGAATGTTTAATGGATGTTAGACAGATTGTTTAATAGATGTTGATAGACAGTTTAATGGGTGGATGAGTGAATGGTCTGAAGAAGATGAATGGATAGAATGTTGGATGGAATGTGCCTTATATTCTTGTAGAATGGAGAGACACAGCTCTCTACTGAGAGTAGTGGATACAGATACAGGTGTAATCAATTTAACTGGCTAGTCTTAAGAGAGCCAGCCTGAGACAGAGTAGATTGTTTAAAAGTTCAATGTAGAGCGTCTAATTGATGTTGTTGATAGGCAGACTGTTTAGAATGGGTGGATGAGTGAATGGTTTGAAGAAGATGAATGGATATAAAGTTGGATGGAATTAGGAGGACTTATTTTGATACTGTTGTGCGCAGAGGATACAGGGGAACAGAATATGTAGTCTTCAGAGAGGAGCCTGAGAGAAACTGACAGTTGGTGCCCAGGTGGCTGACCAGCTGGGGTAACATTCTAATTGCTGCCGTGATGTCATAATGAGCAATGTTAAGTCTATGGGGGAAATGGTGATAGTTTTTAACTAATAGTTTAAAAAGTATAAAAGTTACAAAGTTGAAAAATATAAAGCACATATGGCATAAGCAAGACCTACGCAACAAAGTTTGAATGAAGTTTCTACGTTAAACGGTTGAAGCTGAATTGCGAGCGTTAGAAGAAGAAGTTTAATAACTAGAAATGCAATTCCAAGGAATTACCAGTGCATGAAAATGCAAAAATAGATAGATAATGTAGATATGGTTACTAAGGTGTAGCTAGGGTAAACATGGTGGTTGCATAGTTTACAGAGAGTTGATAGTGTGAAGGTAGACGTTTTAAAGATGAAACGTTCCAGTTCTAACTTAAGTAATGATTTCTATTCATGTTAAAATGTTGATTAGCTAACTTAGCTAATGATTTCTAGCAGTTACGCTAAAAATGCTTATTATGCTAGCAATGCTAACTTTACTAACAATGCTAACCAGGTTGATTAGCTAACTTAACCGATGATTTCTAGCAGTAATGCTAAAAATGCTAACTATGCTAACAATGCTAAATTTGCTAACAATGCTAACCAGGTTGATTAGCTAACTTAGTTGATGATTTTTTGCAGTTATACTTAAAATGTTAACTATGCTAACAATGCTAACCATGCTAACTAGCTAACTTGCTAGTGAGGACTTTTATTTTGAAACATTTGTTGCTAGGGTATCCATGGTGGCCACTATCAGGAAACAAGAAGTTACTGCAGTATAATCATGTTGGTTGCTATGGAAACAGTCATAAATACTTAATTTTAATGGTTGCTATGTTGGTTGCTAGGTACATGGAGGTTTCATGTAGTTGACTGGAGGCATAGTGGATGATAACTGACAGTTGGAATGGTTGAACAGTTCAATAGTTGAGTAGTTTCAATGGTTAAATGATTTAATAGTGTATTATTGCAGTGAGGACCTTTATTTTGAAACAGCTGTGGACAGAGGACGTAGTGAAACAGGATCTGTAGTCTTAATGAGATTGTATGCTTAAAGCCTAAGACAGAAGGTGCCTCTCATATAGCGTTTACGCGTCCTCTCTCGCTCCTCACTGATCTACATAAAGAATGATGGAGCGGCAACAATGGGATAGTCTAGCCCTTCTTCTATCTTTCTTTATGTAGATCATTGAGGATCGAGGAGCGAGGGAGGACATATAAACGCTGCTTGAGAGGGACCCACAGTAAATACTTTAAAAGTTGTATGTAGATAGTCTAATTAATGTTGATAGACAGAATGTTTAATGGATGTTGATAGGCAGATTGTTTAATAGATATTGATTGACAGTTTAATGGGTGGATGAGTGAATGGTCTGAAGAAGATGAATGGATAGAAGGTTGGATGGAATGTGCCTTATATTCTTGTTAAGAGAGACACTGATACAGCTCTCTGAGAGTAGTTGACACAGGTGTAATCAATTTAACTGGCTAGTCTTAAGAGAGCCAGAGTAGCCTACTCTTAAAGCCTGAGACAGAGTAAATAATTTAAAAGTTGAATGTAGATAGTCTAATTAATGTTGATAGACAGAGAGTTTAATGGATGTTGATAGACAGATTGTTTAATAGATGTTGATAGACAGTTTAATGGGTGGATGAGTGAATGGTCTGAAGAAGATGAATGGATAGAATGTTGGATGGAATGTGCCTTATATTCTTGTAGAATGGAGAGACACAGCTCTCTACTGAGAGTAGTGGATACAGATACAGGTGTAATCAATTTAACTGGCTAGTCAGCCTGAGACAGAGTAGATTGTTTAAAAGTTGAATGTAGAGCGTCTAATTGATGTTGATAGGCAGACTGTTTAGAATGGGTGGATGAGTGAATGGTTTGAAGAAGATGAATGGATATAAAGTTGAATGGAATTAGGAGGACTTATTTTGATACTGTTGTGCGCAGAGGATACAGGGGAACAGAACAGAAGTCTTCAGAGAGATTGTAAAGCCTGAGAGAAACTGACAGTTGGTGCCCAGGTGGCTGACCAGCTGGGGTAACATTCTAATTGCTGCCGTGATGTCATAATGAGCCATGTTAAGTCTATGGGGGAAATTGTAATAGTTTTTAACTAATAGTTTAAAAAGTATAAAAGTTACAAAGTTGAAAAATACAAAGCCCACATCGCGTAAGTAAGACCTACGCGTCAAAATTTGAATGGAGTTTCTACGTTAAGCAGTTGAAGCTGAATTGCGTGCGTTAGAAGAAGAATAATAAGAAGAAGAAGAAGAAGAAGACCGAGGAAGAACAGTACAGTGCATTTTCATGCACTGTAATAACTAGAGAAAGCAATTCCAGGGAATTACGAGTGCATGAAAATTGAGACAAAGATAGAGGTGAAGTAGAGAAAAGGTTGAGGGGAGTCATAGTTATTGACAATTAACAGTTGGAATGAGCAACAAGTCAAACAGTTGAGTAGTTCAAATAGTTGAGCTATTTAATAGAGAATAATTGTGTGAGGACTTTTACTTTGAAACAGTTGTGGGCAGAGGAAACTGTTGGTGGAATACATAGCTGATGACAACTGTCGGAATGGCTAAAGAGTTAAATAGTTGCATAGTTTAAATAGTTACATTATGAAATACGGAATTATGACACTGATGACTTATTTTGAAACAGTTGAGGGCAGAGGAAACAGTTGGAGGGAGTCAAAGTTGATGACAACTGACAGTTAGAATGGCTGAACAGTTAAATAGTTGAATAGTTTTAATAGTTGAATTAAGTAATAGTGAATAATTTTAGTGAAGACTTTTATTTTGAAACAGTTTCAGGCAGTAGAAACAGTTGAAGGGAGTCATAGTTGATGCAAACTGACAGTTGGAATAGCCAAACAGTTAAATAGTTGAGTAGTTTAAATAGGTGAATTAATTAATAGTGAATTTAGTTTCAGGCAGTAGAAACAGTTGGAGGGAGTCCTAGTTGATGAAAACTGACAGTTGAAATAGCCAAACAGTTAAATAGTTGAGTAGTTTAAACAGTTGATGACAACTGACAGTTAAAATGGCTGAACATTTAAATAGTTGAGTAGTTTAAATGGTTAAACGATTTGATAGTGAATTATGGTAGTGAGGATTTTTATTTTGAAACAGTTTTAGGCACAGGGAACAGTTGAACAAGATCTGTAGTCTTATTATTTTGAAACAGTTGGAGGGAGTCATAGTTGATGAAAACTGACAGATGGAATAGCCAAACAGTTAAATAGTTGAGTAGTTTAAATAGTTGAATCAATTAATAGTGAATTTAGTTTGAGGGAGTCATAGTTGATGAAACTGACAGATGGAATAGCTAAACAGTTAAATAGTTTAGTAGTTTAAATAGTTGAATTAATTAATAGTGCATTTAGTTTCAGGCAGCAGAAAAAGTTGGAGGGAGTCATAGTTGATGAAAACGGACAGTTGGAATAGCCAAACAGTTAAATAGTTGAGTAGTTTAAATAGTTGAGTAGTTTAAATAGTTGAATTAATTAATAGTGAATTTAGTTTCAGGCAGTAGAAACAGTTGGAGGGAGTCAAAGTTGATGAAAACGGACAGTTGGAATAGCAACAGTTAAACTGTTGAGTATAAATAGTTGAGTAGTTTAAATAGTTGATGACAACTGACAGTTAAAATGGCTGAACAGTTAAATAGTTGAGTAGTTTAAATGGTTGAACGATTTGATAGTGAATTATGGTAGTGAGGATTTTTATTTTGAAACAGTTTTGGGCACAGGGAACCGTTGAACAGGACCTGTAGTCTTATCAGAGCCAGCCTGAGAGAGAGAGAGAGTTCTGGCATACAGTAGGATTCTAGAAGCCTGAGAGTTCTGGCATAGGATTCTAAAAGCCTGGGAGAGAGATTTCTGGCATAGGATTCTAATCGGTGATGTCATAATCATAATGTTAAGTCTATGGGGAAATTTTGATAGTTTTAATTAAATAGTTTAAAAAGTATAAAAGTTACAAAGTTGAAAAATACAAAGCCCAAGTCACCGAAGTAAGATCTACGCGACACAGTTTGAATGAAGTTTCAAAGTTAAACCGTTGAAGCCGCATTAAAAGCACAAAAAGCGTTGAAGAATAATAATAAGAATAGTTGGAAGAACAATAGAGTGCATTTTTCATGCACTCTAATAACTAGAAATGCAATTCCAAGGAATTACCAGTGCATGAAAATGCAAAAATAGATAGATAATGTAGATATGGTTACTAAGGTGTAGCTAGGGTAAACATGGTGGTTGCATAGTTTACAGAGAGTTGATAGTGTGAAGGTAGACAGTTTAAAGATGAAACATTCCAGTTCTAACTTAACTAATGATTTCTATTCATGTTAAAATGTTGATTAGCTAACTTAGCTAATGATTTCTAGCAGTTACGCTAAAAATGCTTATTATGCTAGCAATGCTAACTTTACTAACAATGCTAACCAGGTTGATTAGCTAACTTAACCGATGATTTCTAACAGTAATGCTAAAAATGCTAACTATGCTAAATTTGGTAACAATGCTAACCAGGTTGATTAGCTAACTTAGTTGATGATTTTTTGCAGTTATGCTAAAAATGCTAACTATGCTAACAATGCTAACTATGCTAACCATGCTAACTAGCTAACTTGCTAGTGAGGACTTTTATTTTGAAACATTTGTTGCTAGGGTATCCATGGTGGCCACTATCAGGAAACAAGAAGTTACTGCAGTATAATCATGTTGGTTGCTATGGAAACGGTCATAAACACTTAATTTTAATGGTTGCTATGTTGGTTGCTAGGTACATGGAGGTTTCATGTAGTTGACTGGAGGCATAGTGGATGATAACTGACAGTTGGAATGGTTGAACAGTTCAATAGTTGAGTAGTTTCAGTGGTTAAATGATTTAATAATGTATTATTGCAGTGAGGACCTTTATTTTGAAACAGCTGTGGACAGAGGACGTAGTGAAACAGGATCTGTAGTCTTAATGAGATTGTATGCTTAAAGCCTAAGACAGAAGGTGCCTCTCATATAGCGTTTACGCGTCCTCTCTCGCTCCTCACTGATCTACATAAAGAATGATGGAGCGGCAACAATGGGATAGTCTAGCCCTTCTTCTATCTTTCTTTATGTAGATCATTGAGGATCGAGGAGCGAGGGAGGACATATAAACGCTGCTTGAGAGGGACCCACAGTAAATACTTTAAAAGTTGTATGTAGATAGTCTAATTAATGTTGATAGACAGAATGTTTAATGGATGTTGATAGGCAGATTGTTTAATAGATATTGATTGACAGTTTAATGGGTGGATGAGTGAATGGTCTGAAGAAGATGAATGGATAGAAGGTTGGATGGAATGTGCCTTATATTCTTGTTAAGAGAGACACTGATACAGCTCTCTGAGAGTAGTTGACACAGGTGTAATCAATTTAACTGGCTAGTCTTAAGAGAGCCAGAGTAGCCTACTCTTAAAGCCTGAGACAGAGTAAATAATTTAAAAGTTGAATGTAGATAGTCTAATTAATGTTGATAGACAGAGAGTTTAATGGATGTTGATAGACAGATTGTTTAATAGATGTTGATAGACAGTTTAATGGGTGGATGAGTGAATGGTCTGAAGAAGATGAATGGATAGAATGTTGGATGGAATGTGCCTTATATTCTTGTAGAATGGAGAGACACAGCTCTCTACTGAGAGTAGTGGATACAGATACAGGTGTAATCAATTTAACTGGCTAGTCAGCCTGAGACAGAGTAGATTGTTTAAAAGTTGAATGTAGAGCGTCTAATTGATGTTGATAGGCAGACTGTTTAGAATGGGTGGATGAGTGAATGGTTTGAAGAAGATGAATGGATATAAAGTTGAATGGAATTAGGAGGACTTATTTTGATACTGTTGTGCGCAGAGGATACAGGGGAACAGAACAGAAGTCTTCAGAGAGATTGTAAAGCCTGAGAGAAACTGACAGTTGGTGCCCAGGTGGCTGACCAGCTGGGGTAACATTCTAATTGCTGCCGTGATGTCATAATGAGCCATGTTAAGTCTATGGGGGAAATTGTAATAGTTTTTAACTAATAGTTTAAAAAGTATAAAAGTTACAAAGTTGAAAAATACAAAGCCCACATCGCGTAAGTAAGACCTACGCGTCAAAATTTGAATGGAGTTTCTACGTTAAGCAGTTGAAGCTGAATTGCGTGCGTTAGAAGAAGAATAATAAGAAGAAGAAGAAGAAGAAGACCGAGGAAGAACAGTACAGTGCATTTTCATGCACTGTAATAACTAGAGAAAGCAATTCCAGGGAATTACGAGTGCATGAAAATTGAGACAAAGATAGAGGTGAAGTAGAGAAAAGGTTGAGGGGAGTCATAGTTATTGACAATTAACAGTTGGAATGAGCAACAAGTCAAACAGTTGAGTAGTTCAAATAGTTGAGCTATTTAATAGAGAATAATTGTGTGAGGACTTTTACTTTGAAACAGTTGTGGGCAGAGGAAACTGTTGGTGGAATACATAGCTGATGACAACTGTCGGAATGGCTAAAGAGTTAAATAGTTGCATAGTTTAAATAGTTACATTATGAAATACGGAATTATGACACTGATGACTTATTTTGAAACAGTTGAGGGCAGAGGAAACAGTTGGAGGGAGTCAAAGTTGATGACAACTGACAGTTAGAATGGCTGAACAGTTAAATAGTTGAATAGTTTTAATAGTTGAATTAAGTAATAGTGAATAATTTTAGTGAAGACTTTTATTTTGAAACAGTTTCAGGCAGTAGAAACAGTTGAAGGGAGTCATAGTTGATGCAAACTGACAGTTGGAATAGCCAAACAGTTAAATAGTTGAGTAGTTTAAATAGGTGAATTAATTAATAGTGAATTTAGTTTCAGGCAGTAGAAACAGTTGGAGGGAGTCCTAGTTGATGAAAACTGACAGTTGAAATAGCCAAACAGTTAAATAGTTGAGTAGTTTAAACAGTTGATGACAACTGACAGTTAAAATGGCTGAACATTTAAATAGTTGAGTAGTTTAAATGGTTAAACGATTTGATAGTGAATTATGGTAGTGAGGATTTTTATTTTGAAACAGTTTTAGGCACAGGGAACAGTTGAACAAGATCTGTAGTCTTATTATTTTGAAACAGTTGGAGGGAGTCATAGTTGATGAAAACTGACAGATGGAATAGCCAAACAGTTAAATAGTTGAGTAGTTTAAATAGTTGAATCAATTAATAGTGAATTTAGTTTGAGGGAGTCATAGTTGATGAAACTGACAGATGGAATAGCTAAACAGTTAAATAGTTTAGTAGTTTAAATAGTTGAATTAATTAATAGTGCATTTAGTTTCAGGCAGCAGAAAAAGTTGGAGGGAGTCATAGTTGATGAAAACGGACAGTTGGAATAGCCAAACAGTTAAATAGTTGAGTAGTTTAAATAGTTGAGTAGTTTAAATAGTTGAATTAATTAATAGTGAATTTAGTTTCAGGCAGTAGAAACAGTTGGAGGGAGTCAAAGTTGATGAAAACGGACAGTTGGAATAGCAACAGTTAAACTGTTGAGTATAAATAGTTGAGTAGTTTAAATAGTTGATGACAACTGACAGTTAAAATGGCTGAACAGTTAAATAGTTGAGTAGTTTAAATGGTTGAACGATTTGATAGTGAATTATGGTAGTGAGGATTTTTATTTTGAAACAGTTTTGGGCACAGGGAACCGTTGAACAGGACCTGTAGTCTTATCAGAGCCAGCCTGAGAGAGAGAGAGAGTTCTGGCATACAGTAGGATTCTAGAAGCCTGAGAGTTCTGGCATAGGATTCTAAAAGCCTGGGAGAGAGATTTCTGGCATAGGATTCTAATCGGTGATGTCATAATCATAATGTTAAGTCTATGGGGAAATTTTGATAGTTTTAATTAAATAGTTTAAAAAGTATAAAAGTTACAAAGTTGAAAAATACAAAGCCCAAGTCACCGAAGTAAGATCTACGCGACACAGTTTGAATGAAGTTTCAAAGTTAAACCGTTGAAGCCGCATTAAAAGCACAAAAAGCGTTGAAGAATAATAATAAGAATAGTTGGAAGAACAATAGAGTGCATTTTTCATGCACTCTAATAACTAGAAATGCAATTCCAAGGAATTACCAGTGCATGAAAATGCAAAAATAGATAGATAATGTAGATATGGTTACTAAGGTGTAGCTAGGGTAAACATGGTGGTTGCATAGTTTACAGAGAGTTGATAGTGTGAAGGTAGACAGTTTAAAGATGAAACATTCCAGTTCTAACTTAACTAATGATTTCTATTCATGTTAAAATGTTGATTAGCTAACTTAGCTAATGATTTCTAGCAGTTACGCTAAAAATGCTTATTATGCTAGCAATGCTAACTTTACTAACAATGCTAACCAGGTTGATTAGCTAACTTAACCGATGATTTCTAACAGTAATGCTAAAAATGCTAACTATGCTAAATTTGGTAACAATGCTAACCAGGTTGATTAGCTAACTTAGTTGATGATTTTTTGCAGTTATGCTAAAAATGCTAACTATGCTAACAATGCTAACTATGCTAACCATGCTAACTAGCTAACTTGCTAGTGAGGACTTTTATTTTGAAACATTTGTTGCTAGGGTATCCATGGTGGCCACTATCAGGAAACAAGAAGTTACTGCAGTATAATCATGTTGGTTGCTATGGAAACGGTCATAAACACTTAATTTTAATGGTTGCTATGTTGGTTGCTAGGTACATGGAGGTTTCATGTAGTTGACTGGAGGCATAGTGGATGATAACTGACAGTTGGAATGGTTGAACAGTTCAATAGTTGAGTAGTTTCAGTGGTTAAATGATTTAATAATGTATTATTGCAGTGAGGACCTTTATTTTGAAACAGTTGTGGACAGAGGAAGTAGTGAAACAGGATCTGTAGTCTTAATGAGATTGTATGCTTAAAGCCTGAGACAGAAGGTGCCTCTCATATAGCGTTTACGCGTCCTCTCTCGCTCCTCACTGATCTACATAAAGAATGATGGAGCGGCAACAATGGGATAGTCTAGCGGCTAGCCCTTCTTCTATCTTTCTTTATGTAGATCATTGAGGATCGAGGAGCGAGGGAGGACATATAAACGCTGCTTGAGAGGGACCCACAGTAAATACTTTAAAAGTTGTATGTAGATAGTCTAATTAATGTTGATAGACAGAATGTTTAATGGATGTTGATAGGCAGATTGTTTAATAGATATTGATTGACAGTTTAATGGGTGGATGAGTGAATGGTCTGAAGAAGATGAATGGATAGAAGGTTGGATGGAATGTGCCTTATATTCTTGTTAAGAGAGACACTGATACAGCTCTCTGAGAGTAGTTGATACAGGTGTAATCAATTTAACTGGCTAGTCTGAGACAGAGTAAATAATTTAAAAGTTGAATGTAGATAGTCTAATTAATGTTGATAGACAGAGAGTTTAATGGATGTTGATAGACAAATTGTTTAATAGATGTTGATAGACAGTTTAATGGGTGGATGAGTGAATGGTCTGAAGAAGATGAATGGATAGAATGTTGGATGGAATGTGCCTTATATTCTTGTAGAATGGAGAGACACAGCTCTCTACTGAGAGTAGTGGATACAGATACAGGTGTAATCAATTTAACTGGCTAGTCTTAAGAGAGCCAGCCTGAGACAGAGTAGATTGTTTAAAAGTTGAATGTAGATTGTCTAATTGATGTTGATAGGCAGACTGTTTAGAATGGGTGGATGAGTGAATGGTTTGAAGAAGATGAATGGATATAAAGTTGGATGGAATTAGGAGGACTTATTTTGATACTGTTGTGCGCAGAGGATACAGGGGAACAGAATATGTAGTCTTCAGAGAGATTCTCTGCTTAAAGCCTGAGAGAAACTGACAGTTGGTGCCCAGGTGGCTGACCAGCTGGGGTAACATTCTAATTGCTGCCGTGATGTCATAATGAGCAATGTTAAGTCTATGGGGAAATTGTTAATAGTTTTTATTTAATAGTTCAAAAAGTATAAAAGTTACAAAGTTGAAAAATACAAAGCACACATGGCATAAGCAAGACCTACGCAACAACGTTTGAATGAAGTTTCTACGTTAAACGGTTGAAGCTGAATTGCGAGCGTTAGAAGAAGAAGTTTAATAAAAAGCCTAGGAAGAACAGTACAGTGCATTTTCATGCACTGTAATAATAACTAGAAATGCAATTCCAAGGAATTACCAGTGCATGAAAATGCAAAAATAGATGGATAATGTAGATATGGTTGCTAAGGTGTAGCTAGGGTAAACATGGTGGTTGCATAGTTTACAGAGAGTTGATAGTGTGAAGGTAGACAGTTTAAAGATGAAACATTCCAGCTCTAACTTAACTAGTGATTTCTATTCATGTTAAAATGTTGATTAGCTAACTTAGGTAATGATTTCTAGCAGTTACGCTAAAAATGCTAATTATGCTAGCAATGATAACTTTCCTAACAATGCTAACCAGGTTGATTAGCTAACTTAGCTAATGATTTCTAGCAGTTACGCTAAAAATGCTTATTATGCTAGCAATGCTAACTTTACTAACAATGCTAACCAGGTTGATTAGCTAACTTAACCGATGATTTCTAGCAGTTATGCTAAAAATGCTAACTATGCTAACAATGCTAACTATGCTAACTAGCTAACTTGCTAGTGAGGACTTTTATTTTGAAACATTTGTTGCTAGGGTATCCATGGTGGCCACTATCAGGAAACAAGAATTTACTGCAGTATAATCATGTTGGTTGCTATGGAAACGGTCATAAACACTTAATTTTAATGGTTGCTATGTTGGTTGCTAGGTACATGGAGGTTTCATGTAGTTGACTGGAGGCATAGTGGATGATAACTGACAGTTGGAATGGTTGAACAGTTCAATAGTTGAGTAGTTTCAATGGTTAAATGATTTAATAGTGTATTATTGCAGTGAGGACCTTTATTTTGAAACAGTTGTGGACAGAGGAAGTAGTGAAACAGGATCTGTAGTCTTAATGAGATTGTATGCTTAAAGCCTGAGACAGAAGGTGCCTCTCATAGCGTTTACGCGTCCTCTCTCGCTCCTCACTGATCTACATAAAGAATGATGGAGCGGCAACAATGGGATAGTCTAGCCCTTCTTCTATCTTTCTTTATGTAGATCATTGAGGATCGAGGAGCGAGGGAGGACATATAAACGCTGCTTGAGAGGGACCCACAGTAAATACTTTAAAAGTTGTATGTAGATAGTCTAATTAATGTTGATAGATAGAATGTTTAATGGATGTTGATCAGATTGTTTTATATTGATTGACAGTGTAATGGGTGGATGAGTGAATGGTCTGAAGAAGATGAATGGATAGAAGGTTGGATGGAATGTGCCTTATATTCTTGTTAAGAGAGACACTGATACAGCTCTCTGAGAGTAGTTGACACAGGTGTAATCAATTTAACTGGCTAGTCTTAAGAGAGCCATAGTACTCTTAAAGCCTGAGACAGAGTAAATAATTTAAAAGTTGAATGTAGATAGTCTAATTAATGTTGATAGACAGAGAGTTTAATGGATGTTGATAGACAGATTGTTTAATAGATGTTGATAGACAGTTTAATGGGTGGATGAGTGAATGGTCTGAAGAAGATGAATGGATTCGTTTGGACCACCTGACGTCACAGTAACTTTGCGCCGCCATCTTGCCGACCGATTCGAGTCGCTCACTAGGCGGCGCCATTCACTCATACATGGATATCTTAAATAATAGAAACTTTCCCCTTCGTTTGTTCCCTTCGTTTTACACGCAAACGGCGATTTCGCCTCTGAATACGATTATTTCTAAACAAAACTCGGGCAAAAGTGGAGATTTGGAAATTCATTTCGCGTTGTATTTAAACTGAGAAAACCGAAGAAAAAGTGTGACCACGGAGCGACCACGGAGCCAGCGGCTCGAGGGAAATGATTAGCTGCTAACAAGTTCAACAGGTTAAGGTCACACAGTCATGTTAGCTATGTGTTGTGCAGTTGAGGAACCTTGAACTGGTATGTTATGCTAACGTTATACCAAAAGAAAGAAGAAAGAAGTAGCTGCCATTCGAAGAGATGTTTGGATAACCACGATTCACACCCTGCAATGAACTATACGATCTTTGGCAATGCGTTTGTATTAGCTGCTAGTAGATGGTAGCTGCTAGCTGGTATGTTATCTACATTTTAACGTTAGCACATTGAAATTGCAATCTTGCAATGTCTTATTCCATTTGATAGCCTACTAAAACCTATATTTCACATGAACACAAATGCTGAAGTCGGATTATTCTATTGTCATTAACGTAGTATCATCAACTTTGAAATTGTTACTGTTAATTAGCTTATAGCCCACTGTATCGTTGTTATTTGTATGGGCGTCTGCTAAATACCGTAACCATAACGTAATTAGGCTATTATGCTATCCCTATCTTTTACTGTCTGTGGCTAAACCCAGTAGTTAACTTCCTAATTTCTGTATCTGTCCCTTATTAACACCTACATCGTAAATCCTCATATTATACATACTTTATTTATAGCTGAGCCTCGGATAATAGCCGTGGTCGTTTTGAACAAAGCCTGCCCCAAATAAAGGTCTGTGCGTTGCGCAGCCTCTACTTAAAAGACCCTGGCCATAATTTGAGGATTTATGTTAGGCTAGGTTCTAAGAGAAATATATTTACTCAGGTTGGACAATGTAATGTCTCACACATGTCGTGTTTTATTTGACTCTGCCCTGACTTTTTAGGAGCGACTGCTTTGGACTCCAGTTTTGTGCGCAGTCTTTTTGCACACACCTCGGGGAGGGAGAAGGACAAACAACATTCAGCCAATGAAGCACAAAATGCGTGACTTGCAACAATCTCACTGGCTGTTCAACCACCAATGTGGAGGAGCATGAAGAGGCTACTATTTCTACTGACCATCACAGTGACCACAACTATGAAAAGACCTGGCATCGGAGATGTCAGCACTGGAAAGTGAGTGTGTGTGGCTCATGAGTTAAGGGCCAGGGATGAGGAACAGTCCTTGAATGAATACTTTTTTGCTCACTTTTTTGGAATATCTAAATTCACGGTCATCATAGTGTTCATTAGCACATTAGATGTAATGTTTTTCAAATTCTCAGATCTAATCTTATGGCCACCTAAGGAACAGCAGTGAGATCACAACACATGATTGGTCCAGTGTATCCCCAACACATCACATGATTGGCACTATGTATTCACATGTCATCTTTTGGATCTTTCAAACTGGATTGTGGATCCAAACATTGTAATGCTTTGTTTGACACTGTCTTGACAGGTCTTAAATAAAATATGTTGAACCATGAGTTGAGTTGTCTAAATCTATTGGTGTAAAATAATTTCTAAATTAGTTAGTACTGTTTTGTAGTCATAGATGTTAAATGTTATTTTGGTGAACCTACAAACCTAACAGTGTTGCATAGTTTCTGCATAAGAGTAAGTTGTACTCTCAAAATCTGTCTTTATTTTCTTATTTGTGGTGCTCAATGTCATCGTGTCAAGTGGTACATTTTACCTTATCAGGTGCTGAAAGGTCACTGAATCAGTTTTAATTTTATTATTTAAATGTTGCAGAAGACACTATTACAGATGGTGAAGTTACTCAAAGTAGTATGAAATTATGCCTGTGAATGAGTGTATTTGAACACTAGAGGTGTGTTGTGGTGGAATTCACCTCTGTTATAATGTGACAGCTGTTGTGGTAAGCTTGCTCCTGTCGTTAAAGGCAAATACGCCTACCTAACTTGCTATTGTAGCAGGGTTGATTAAGCTTCCCTGGATTTCTCCTTATTCCCTGCATGTTCTGTACAATGTTGCATGGTGAAAAACTGTTTCATACTCCTCTGGGTACAGTAAATAGTAGGCTATTGGGTGTGGAAAGAGTTGGTTCCCACGCTGCGGAGGACCCCTTACTAGTTTTCATGTAGCCCAGAGGGTGCTGCGACAGTCCTGAGGCAGAGGTATGGTGTCATCAAATGTAGTTTGTGCTTTTTCTGTAATGTAGTCTATCTACTTGTATTGTGCTCATTATATACACTGGCTACGTTGTTTTTATATCTTGCCAATGTTAGTTGGTTAGAGTTAGCTAGTTTGCAGAGCGTGCGGTTGTGGCTGCTATCGGTGTGAATGATATAGGCTACGTACAGAAATCGATGCGTCTTGCGTGATGCATGTCTGATTGCTATTTTTATATTTTGTGCTTCAGACAGAGCAATAAACAGCAAATTAAGGTTACACCGTGTTGCTTGGTTTTATGTAATAAAACCTGCCTGTAGCCGGCT
The DNA here is from genome assembly GCF_963854185.1 of Sardina pilchardus. Classification (NCBI taxonomy): domain Eukaryota; kingdom Metazoa; phylum Chordata; class Actinopteri; order Clupeiformes; family Clupeidae; genus Sardina; species Sardina pilchardus. Next base: position 16,049,683 of record NC_085016.1, read on the forward strand.
ACTTCAGCAAAACCCAGTTTCGATTTTAAAAACGCAATTGCGTGAGAGGGAGAATGCCTCTTTGCGGCTATTTATTCAATTGTATGGGGCACTAACATGAGATTGCTAGCTGTTGGCCACTTAACTAACGTTACCTAGTCAGTAAACTACCACTAAAATCATGTTTTTATTATAGCCTAGGCCTACATAGGCTATTCCCATGCTGATGCATCGGTGCAGTCTCCGGTTTCCTGTAGCCTACAGCCCCCGGTTTTGGTTGCCCGTCCCCGGGGAAAATACAGTAAAACTACCTAGCCCCCCCCGTTTTTTGAAGACAAAACTTATATGTATTTAAATCGGATTGAGTCAACCTGAAAATGTCCCAGTTTTTATCCCACATTTTTGGGATTATCTTCCCGGTTTGGGCGGTCCCGAACATCGTCACCTTATCTTAAAATAGCCTAATTAACACCACTGTAAGAGGGGTTAACTAGATAAATGTATGATATGGAAAGCCAATTGGAACAAACTTGGGGCAGACAATAAGGGATAAAGGAAAACTGGGGGTAACAAATAAAGATAGGAGCCTAAAATTGAACATTTCTCTAGATCTATCTGTCTTTCTCTTCCATTCAAACGGGCAGTGTGGGCAGTCATATTGGGCGAAATCGGTCGTAAATATGGCGGCGTTCTACTTGATAGTGACGTAGGTGGCACAAATGAATAGAATGTTGGATGGAATGTGCCTTATATTCTTGTAGAATGGAGAGACACAGCTCTCTACTGAGAGTAGTGGATACAGATACAGGTGTAATCAATTTAACTGGCTAGTCTTAAGAGAGCCAGCCTGAGACAGAGTAGATTGTTTAAAAGTTCAATGTAGAGCGTCTAATTGATGTTGTTGATAGGCAGACTGTTTAGAATGGGTGGATGAGTGAATGGTTTGAAGAAGATGAATGGATATAAAGTTGGATGGAATTAGGAGGACTTATTTTGATACTGTTGTGCACAGAGGATACAGGGGAACAGAATATGTAGTCTTCAGAGAGGAGCCTGAGAGAAACTGACAGTTGGTGCCCAGGTGGCTGACCAGCTGGGGTAACATTCTAATTGCTGCCGTGATGTCATAATGAGCAATGTTAAGTCTATGGGGGAAATGGTGATAGTTTTTAACTAATAGTTTAAAAAGTATAAAAGTTACAAAGTTGAAAAATACAAAGCACATATGGCATAAGCAAGACCTACGCAACAAAGTTTGAATGAAGTTTCTACGTTAAACGGTTGAAGCTGAATTGCGAGCGTTAGAAGAAGAAGTTTAATAACTAGAAATGCAATTCCAAGGAATTACCAGTGCATGAAAATGCAAAAATAGATAGATAATGTAGATATGGTTACTAAGGTGTAGCTAGGGTAAACATGGTGGTTGCATAGTTTACAGAGAGTTGATAGTGTGAAGGTAGACAGTTTAAAGATGAAACATTCCAGTTCTAACTTAACTAATGATTTCTATTCATGTTAAAATGTTGATTAGTTAACTTTGCTAATGATTTCTAGCAGTTACGCTAAAATGCTTATTATGCTAGCAATGCTAACTTTACTAACAATGTTAACCAGGTTGATTAGCTAACTTATCCGATGATTTCTAGCAGTAATGCTAAAAATGCTAACTATGCTAACAATGCTAAATTTGCTAACAATGCTAACCAGGTTGATTAGCTAACTTAGTTGATGATTTTTTGCAGTTATGCTAAAAATGCTAACTATGCTAACAATGCTAACCATGCTAACTAGCTAACTTGCTAGTGAGGACTTTTAGTTTGAAACATGTGTTGCTAGGGTATCCATGGTGGCCACTATCAGGAAACAAGAAGTTACTGCAGTATAATCATGTTGGTTGCTATGGAAACGGTCATAAACACTTCATTTTAATGGTTGCTATGTTGGTTGCTAGGTACATGGATGGTACTATGGAAACGGTCATAAATGCTTAATTTTAATGGTTGCTATGTTGGTTGCTAGGTACATGGAGGTTTCATGTAGTTGACTGGAGGCATAGTGGATGATAACTGACAGTTGGAATGGTTGAACAGTTCAATAGTTGAGTAGTTTCAATGGTTAAATGATTTAATAGTGTATTATTGCAGTGAGGACTTTTATTTTGAAACAGTTGTGGACAGAGGAAACAGTTAACAGGATATGTAGTCTTCTGAGAGACTGTATGCTTAAAGCCAGAGAAACTGACAGTTGGTTCCCAGGTGGCCGGCCACCTGGCCTAAGATTCTAATTGCTGCAGTGATGTCATAATGAGCAATGTTAAGTCTATGGGGGAAATTGTAATAGTTTTTAACTAATAGTTTAAAAAGTATAAAAGTTACAAAGTTGATATATACAAAGCCCACATCGCGTCAGTAAGATCTACGTAACACAGTTTGAATGAAGTTTCTACGTTAAACGGTTCAAGCTGAATTGCGTGCGTTAGAAGAAGAATAATAAGAAGATGAAGAAGTTGAAGACTAGGAAGAACAGTACAGTGCATTTTCATGCACTGTAATAAGAAGCCTAGGAAGAACAGTACAGTGCATTTTCATGCACTGTAATAATAAGAAGAATAGGAAGAACAGTACAGTGCATTTTCATGCACTGTAATAATAAGAAGAAGATGAAGAAGTTGAAGACTAGGAAGAACAGTACAGTGCATTTTCATGCACTGTAATTATGAGGTTGCCCCTTATCAACTGTGACTTTGACTCAAACTTTATCCTTGCTCCTCACCTTGGTGTTTGCTCTAGATAGTTACCTCCGCCAAGGAGCTTATGTTTTCATCGGGGTTTGTCTGTCTGTCTATTTGTTTGTTTGTTTGTTTGTTTGTTTGTTCGCAAGATAACTGAGAAAGTTATGGATGGATTTTGGACGATGGAGTTATGGACGATTACATTTTGGGAGTGATTAGTATCACCGTTTGGATCTAGGAGGCGGTTACATTTTCGCTTGGCGGAGGTTTGCGCTCTCGAGTATACATACAGCACAACCCATCTATATTTCAGATATACTAAAACTCACAAACAAAGCAGCAAACAGTGTCCTAAAATGCCTTGAGATGTGTGTTATGTCTGTTTTTTATAAATAAAGTGGAATTTAATTAGACTTCATGGGAATAAAACCATTGTCAGGCATACAGTCATGTCCTTCAAAGATCTGTAATGCTCTACTTGCTGCAAATGCCTCCCTATCACAGTGATTCCTACATAAGAGGATCGATATAAGGTGAAAATGCCCTTCACAGCTTACGTTTCCTGATATGATATGTTATCCAGTGATGGATCTGAAATGTTAATTCTAATGCCTCTGCTATATTGAATATGTGAGCGCTCATATGAGATCTCCTTCGGGCTTCAACAGCACCAGTTGGCCACAAAAATGGAGCAATGGTTGTTCAGTCAGTAGAGAACCAGCTGAGGCATATGCTGTATGGGCCGAAATTACATTTAAGGAACAACTTCAATCTCGAGTGACATTCTTCCATAATTGATCCAGCACCATTATGTTTGCTCTGGGACTAATGGAATGCATTGAATGTTTTAGAACATTCATCATAGAGTGAATGTTTGACTCACACTTGTTGGGAATCGATGGGGAAGGGTCTGTCAACTGGAGCAGAAATGGTATGGAGGTTCTGATTCAAGACATTTTGATTCAGAGTGTGTGTGTGTGTGTGTGTGTGTGTGTGTGTGTGTGTGTGTGGTTCTCACAAGTTTCACATTTGTTATGAAAACACACCTCCCAAGAGAAAGAAACCAAATGAACTGATTCACTGCATGAAGAACCTGAACTTCAAATGGTGAGCTTTACTTAATGGAGGTTGACGAGGACTGTTCAGGTAACACAATTCAAAACAAAAATGGAAAATGTGTTATGAAGTTCTGTTCGGTTGGCGAGAAGACTCATTAGCATGCTGTTAGATGCTGAGGTTGGTGAAGAGTGGAAGTTGTGCTAGAGGCTGCCAACAGAGGCTAAGAAAAGCGTCATTTTTTTCCCCCATAACACATTTTATTATGCGTTTTCACACAACAGGGGCCACACTGATGTACTGTCAGTGTCACATTATCACTAAAGCTTGTCTTGTTACTTCCATCCACAATAGTCCTCTCAATGCATTTGGATTAGAGGAGAAGGGTACCAGCCAGAGGAGAAAGGAATGGATGCAATGATTGCACAGCTGTTTGGAGAAAACACAAAAATCTTGCCATTTTTAACCACAATAATCAGCCCTCGTGACAGGAGCATTGCTATTTAAATGTACAATAGGTTGTGTTTCCTGTTGGAAAACAATGTGTCTGTTACTGAAAAGTTATTGTTTCAAAGCACACAAGAGAGAGAGAGAGAGAGAGAGAGAGAGAGAGAGAGAGAGAGAGAGAGAGAGAGAAGAGAGTGGGAGAAAGGAAATTATTCAAAATGATAATGATTGTAACCTCTAAAAGGCGTTTGGGAATTTATAGCAGGTCTGGAATAATTCATAAAACACATTGCTAGAACAGAGAGCTGGTGCCAGCACACTCATTCTTTGTTCTATTTCAGAGAAAAGCCAAGTTGGTCTCTCTCTCTCTTTGTTTTCTGTGGTCCGTGTAGGCCGTCTTTGCCTACTAAGCCTTTGGCTGACTTCTCTTCCTAGATGCTTACTTTCACTGAGATGTAAACAGGGCATTTGTACCATGATGCAGCATAGAGCTTAAATGTTCTTTCATTCCAAACATTTATAGTTATGTCATTGCAAGAGTATTCACATAATATTCTCTACTTTTCTTATTAGGGGTCAAAGGAGAGAAGCTGCTGGAACCCATATTGTTTTTGTAAGGATTATAGTTCTACCAGAAAGACTCAGTAGACAGGATAGGATTGAATAACATTTTAATCCAAGAAGGGTGGTCCATAATGATTCTGTTGCTAATATTTTCTATATAATGTCCAATCCTATAGCAAAACTTCTGTGGACAGACTCACATCAAATTTTGTGATATTCTGTACAACTGCCACAATGTCATGCCAATATCTCAAGAAACGTTTAACATAAAATATTTACTCATGACATTTCATAAGCTCATTTATAATGAAAAACAAGTTGTTTACAAAATATAAGATCTATGCCATAGAGAATGCTGAAAATAAACATTTTGGTCTATTAGTATACGGTCGTAAGGAGATGAATGTAGAAAATGTCAAAAAATAAATGGGCTTGAAATATATGATTGCTGACTGAGGGGTTTATTACAGGGAGACAGTTAAGTAATCGCTGCCACCACACAGCTGTTTTGAACTTGGTGCTGGTCATTCTTGCCTCAATCTAACTGTTTGACTTGACGAATAAAGTTCCTCATTGGTCAAAAGCTGAGGTTTGTTTATATGCCCCCTCCCTCTCTCTCTCTCTCTGAATGCTCGCCTTTGTCTCCTCCATGCTTAGTAAGTGCTGTTGTGTTCACAGCTGAGTGTCTACCTCGGTCTGTATCCACAAAGAGGGAGTGCGTGCGTGTGTGCGTGCGCAGCTGCCCTATATGGGTTTGATAGACAACCCAATTTGGCCAGTAGGCATCACTCAGGCTGTGAAAGAAAGGCACCAAGGGATTTCTTCCACCGTGCCACAGGAGCTAATTTAGGTGATTCGGAGCATGGGGGCTGGGGGGCTGGTGTGTGTGTGTGTGTGCGTGGGGGGGGAGTGTTGGGGTGTTGAGCTGGATGGAAGGAAGGTATAGGCACATGGTCCAAGTCAGACCCACTGAGAAACTTTCACGTTTTGAACCACTGACCTCCACTCAAAGACAAATTGGTTTCTGCACCAATCTGGCTGGCTGGCTGGCAGAAGGTGGAACGAAATGGACAGATGTGCCCAAGAGAGTTCATAGCATGGAGGATAAGACCAGGAATACAAACACAAGCATTGGCGATATAGCCAGTCTGGGCAATCTCATGCTCTCTGAAAACTTAGAGCTTGCAACAAAGGTTAGTTTTTGATGACCTTGGGGTTTAGCTGGTGTGGCCGATGGAATATATACAGTATGATGAACTTAGTCAAACAAATCCACTATAAGTTTGCTGTAATTGAGTGACTTTGGGTCAGAGAATTGTATCATGTCCCGCATTGTAAACTTACACCAGTTTACAAGTTAGAGGTTAGGAGAAGTGAAATAACATTTTCATTCAGCTTCTGGGTGATCTATTCACACCAAAGGAATTTGTATTATTCAAAAAGATCAATTTTCTTGTTTTTTGCTCAAAAGAGACAGCAAGTAAGGCGGGTAATAGAAGTAAAAACCTGACAGTGAAACACTCGCTAACACCTTTGCATGACCCTGGATCCCTCTCCCCATCACTCTCTTAGATGCAGAACGAAAATAAACGCCTTGTGCTGCTGTGAGAAGAAAGAATGAGCTCACTTCAGACTCCTCTCAGACTAAAATGATGAAAGGGAGTGTCAGCGCACTGGAGACATTTCCTGGAATCTTGAGGGGTGCAGACACCTCGGCCTGTTTTGGGCTCCGAGGTATGCCCACAGTACGCCCCGCTTTCGAGGTTGCCGGAGCGGTCAGAGCAATGGGCGGCGTGGGCCGAGAGCAGATTGTAGGGTTGTAAACACCGAGGTGTTGTTTATAGACCTCAAAAAAGAGTGCACGCCAATTCCCCAAAGGCGAGCGAATAGCTGTCTGATCGATGGGGTTTCGAGTTGACAAGGAGGGTTTAGTTTGGTGTAGTAAGTGGTAGCAAAGCAGCTAGCAAACAGACATACTGGATTTAATGAACCACCACAGACTGGAGAGGAGAAATCTAACATACTGTGCTGTTTCAGATGGTTTATATAGATTTGACACTAGAGCTGGCAGGCAGTAGTTCTGCATAGCAACCATACAGTATAACACCTGGAAGGTATTTAAAGACCTCAAACATGTGAGTAATGCCGGAATGGGAATGAACTGTAGACAATGTATCTGTTATGTACGTAAATGGATACATCAGTCTCATTGGTTGAACTGTTTTGTCTATATTAAGTTTGAAGTGAATGGACAAAACAACAGATACAATCTGTTGAAATATATAGCAAAACCAATTGGCTGAATCAGTAGCCAAGAGCAATATACTAAGCACAAATATCAGTCAACTCAGTCATGTCACACGCCACATGATGTCAAGAACAAGACATTTTGCTCATGGACTGATTTTACCACTTTGTCCGGCATCTAAATTAAGGCTCATATTGTTACTGGCTGTCCATTCAGAGTCACCCCTGACCACGGTCAGCGTTTTCACCATTGCTTAGTAAATCACGACCCCAAGGTGCAGCAGGTCATTGGTACTGTATGTAACAACTTCCACAAACAAAGTAATCAGGGAGCTAGCACCTATCGCCACATGCCCTAGCGCACTGATTACCAACTCTTGCTTGTGGCAAGCTACTGAGTGTCCAATGCAGACGTGTTCCTTGGAGCTATAGAACAAAACATTACTTTCATTATCTTCTCTGCTGTAGGCTCATCACTTACACCATTTTTGTGACAGTTGTCCAATTCATGCTTCAATTGAAACATGAAGCTTGGAGCAACATTGACAGATGTGAAATTAGAGCCAGAAGCTGCTCTGGTCAATGGGATTCCCCCATAAGATCATCCAGTCTGCCTAATGGCGCGGAAAACATTCTCGTCCATTCTATAGACCTGTCATGCCAGTCACACCATTACATGTAGCGATCCACAGAGTGAGTAACTGAGCCTAAGTTCTGACCATAAAAAAACATGAATCATCTGCATCTGTACAGGTAATGAATGCACTGTTACAAGTAATGCAGTCCACAAGTCAGGGAGAAAGTGTTCAGCAAATAAAGAGGGGCCCATGATTTGAGAATTTTGTCATATCAGCATGAGATTAATCTATGTTTCAGCTTAAGTCTGAATGTCCCATGAGAACTAGTGAGAGCAAGTTTGGAAAGTTTGCTTCAGTCTAGTGCCTTCTTATTCTATTCTGATGGACACCTCGTTCTTAGAGTTGCACCTAGTGCAGCTTGGTTAATTGCCTGACATCGTTGTTTATGAAAACAGCATCCATTGGGCCTTAGAAAATTAAATGTCAAATATTTTCCAGGCATACAAATAAACAGAAAAATAGATAGCTGGACAATTTGTTTTTGCAGGCAGAGTGCATGCTGCAAGACCTGTCAAAACACAAATGACTGCGAAAATGAAAGAATATATTCACTGGGCAATTTCTTTCCCCTGGTGGCTAAAAATTCAGTGACGCATACCTTGGTTCTGTTTCACTGCTTTCTGTTTTACCTTGCAGATAATACTACACAGGGTGACAGTTGTTCCCTACATATCACAGCACACTTGTCAACACAACGTAAACATTGAACAAGTCAATGTCCAACCTGCTCCTGTAGCCTATATTTGTCTCTACCATTTTTTTTTTCAGATAAGAAATGTGTGTCAGCCAGTTATATGACCGAGTCTCTCAGTTCTTGATATCTTGTCCAGCCGCTCATTGCTTTGACTTAACTGTCAACTACGGGCTGTGAACTCTCAACTGTTGGTCCAGTGCTCTGGCTTCCAATTAGAGGGTGATGGCAGAGAAGGTTTAGGCGGTTAGTATTCAAGGATCTTTGGTGATGGTGATCTTTTGAAGTGGTCAGTGAGACCAGTGGCCATGTTTTATTGATGTGAGCCAGCCAGGCACATTAAAGAGAAGAACTGTAATCTCCATTTGCTATTTACTATTCGCTCTGGGCCTGATACTTTGTCCAGCAGTCCAGGGAATAATTACAGATGAAGCCTGGATACTGGAACAGAGGTTGGAGGTCTCTTGCAATAATAATCTCTCTTACCATGGGTGTTCCTTCATTGCTGCATCATGGAAATAGCTGAAACATTTTTTTGGGAAAATATTGTCTTTATCGGAAGTTTGCACAAGCAACACTGTTTAGGCAAAATAACGGGCAAAATGTTATTTAGAGACCAATTAGGCATGGTGTCATGGCTTCATCTCTTAGCAACTCTTCCCAGATAAGGCCCATATCCAACAACCAATACTCTAAATGTTTTATATACTGTATTTCACTGAGATTACAGTAACTGCATGGGACATACTAAACAGTCCTCTGGCCCCTGGGCCTTCTCACAGCTCTTTAGACAGGAAGAGACTAGGAGCAATGTACAACCAATTACACTCGTTACAGGTAAACAAAACAAACAAACAAAAAAAAACACTGTTTGACAAAGTTAATTTAATCTCAACTTTGGTTTAGGTGACAAGCGATGAACAACCCGTTGAATCGCCCGGCTGTCCGTACGTTACAGGCTCATATGCAAGCCAAGGGCCCATCCCTGATTTACTGCTGCTGCTGCTGCATGGCTAGATTAGCCGGCTGGAGGAAAGGATGCACGTAACGTTTTTGGCGTATGGCAAGAGGTAATTAATGAGGACATAATTGTAACATGGCTTTTAAGTGTCTGTGCGATGAAGTAAAACAGGGATTCTCTCGTCCCCGCTGGAGTGCTGGTGATATTAAAACAGGCCGCGTCGACTCCGGCGTGTGTCACTGTAATCAGAGTTTATTTAATCATGTCTCCTTCAACGTATCCTTGGCCGCGGCTGTGTTCCGAGTCCTGCCCGATAGCAGAGAAACGGGTTTAATTTTATTAGATAAAACTATCCACTCGGGAGACATGCCAACCCTTTCATTACACTGCTAGACTAACCGTATCTGCTTACACACACAAACACACACACACACACACATACTGTATATACACACACACACACACAGCACTCAAATAAGTTTATGAAAAAAGTGCTGAAATGTGAATGACATTATGAAATTATGTAATGGATGGATGAATTCTTTTTGCATCTTGTCATAATGGATTTCTGTCTACATTTGTTGTTTATGATTTGCACGCTTTGTTTACTTAAACTTCCATTGTAAATGTCAGCGCTAAATTGAAAAACATTGTCGTATATTTTTCCGCACAGTCTTTAATTGTGATGCCGCTAAAGTCAGTGTCATTACCGGTTCCAGTCTACGTGCTTGAGCTGCGTGTGGTGGTGGGGGGAGCCATGCGCAATATTACCCCTCAGCTCTTGACTAAGACACTTTCCAAATTAAGGGGTGTGTGGGGGGGGGGGGGGGGGCGTTTTTGTGTTTTGAAAACAGAATTGCCTGAAGGAAACTTAGTCCATTACTTTGTGCGCTCCCAGTGCAGCTCGCCAAAACTTGAAGTCAATTAGGTGTCATCGCTTCCTTCATGTACCGTCGGCTTCTCTGCTGACTAGACACAACATCTGATGGGAAGGCAGCGCTGAGGTAACGTTCATTAGATGTGCTGCTTGCTCTTGTGTTTGTTTCAACTGACAGGACAGAGAGACGGAGGGAAATGTGTGTGTGTGTGTGTGTGTGTGTGTGTTTGTGTGTGTGTGTGTGTGTGTGTGTGTGTGTGTGTGTGTGTGTGTGTGTGTGTGTGTGAGTGTGTGTGTGTGTGTGTGAGTGTATGTGTTGTTTGTGTGTGTACTGTACATTTATGTGTGTGTGTATGTGCACGTGTGTGTCTGTTTGTGTCTATGTCTGTCTGTCTCTCTGTCTCTGTGTGATCTCTGTCTCTATTTCTGTGTGTGCATGTGTGTGGGGGGGAGAGAGAGAGAGAGAGTGAGTGAGTGTGTGTGTGTGTCTGTCTGTGTGTGAGTGAGTGAGAGAGAGAGAGAGAGAGAGAGAGTGTGAGTGTCTGTCTGTTTGAGTGTGTGTGTGTGTGTGTGTGTGTGTGTGTGTGTGAGAGAGATAGATCTGCCTTCAGGCTATGGACTTTGAGCTCTTGTTCTCTTTTAGCCTCTGTTCTGATGTTCTCTTTTCTATCATAGAGGTGTTTTTAATTAGGGCAGCACTGAAAGGCTGACTTTGACATTCTGAGTTTGGATGATAACCTGGGCCCGTATTCACAAAGCATTTTATCTTACCACTAAGAGTACTCCTAAATCGCGCTAGAAGATTTTAGTTAGGAGTTTTCCCTTAGAAGTTATTCACAAAGCCTTTCAGACCTACTTTTAGTAAGGAGAAACGCCCACTCCTAAACTAAAAGTGAGTCTTCGTTGCTATGGTTGACGTCATTACTCATGCACGAGCTTGATGAAAGTGACCACCTTGATTGGCTGGTGATTATAACGCGGGAATGATGGCAAACCTCCCCTACAATGACGAGTTGAGTGACAGGTGTTAGGTCTTAGCTGGTGAGAATGCGTGCGCTATGTCGGGCTGTGAAGTATGGAAGATGATGAATAAATAGGCATAGCCTTAATGAATAAAGAGTAAAGCAAGCCTAGGCTTAATGAAACACTATGGACTGGAGCAGTATCTTTGCAACATGTTTTAAATTAACCTGTATGAAAACACGTAGCCTATAGGCTATTTGCAAAGAGGAGAAGCGATTTAATTTAATTAGGCACAATGAGACGTTACATTTAGTTTACATGCAATGGTGGTTTTGGTTGTCGGTGGCATTATTGCATTTGCATCCTTAGTTGCAATGCACATTTATTCCCTTGCATGACAGCGAGCTCCTGCACTGCACGGTCTTTTCAAAACATCGCGACGTGAAATGCCACTAAAAGCGGGTTGTGAATAGGTCTTAGTGAGTTAGAAGTCCTCTCGAGTTCTTTTACGCTGTCCTAGACTTAGGAGCTACTTTTAGGCTTAGAATGCTTTGTGAATAACTTTTAGTGAAACAAATTAGGAGTCATAAAGTTAGGAGTGACACGCCCATTATTTTTAGGAGTTCCTCCCTAAATTCGCCAGTTAGGAGCTACTTTTAGCCCTAAAATTCTTTGTGAATACGGGCCCTGAGCTTTATGATTGAATGTACTTATCAGAATATCCCAGCAACATCAGAGTCCTGTTTTTGTATGCAGTCTTACGGTAGTGGAATAAACCCTTTAAGTCAAACTCAATAAACAAAAACAATGATATTTCTTTACTGTTGGGTTTTTTACATTAATATTTAAGCATTTGATTGTATCCCTGATATTTTATTTTCACTCCAATGTTATATAACTTCATAATGTAATCATTCACCTGTCATTCAGGGTAGAAAAGTACAGTAAGTCCTTGTATTCAGAAAGTCTTCGTAATTTCACCCAAACTATGCACCAAATAAGTTGATTATACAATATAAAATCGTAATCTTACATTTTAACGTGAACAGGTAACAAGCTATCAAATATTACCGAATGAAGCCCATCTTTCAAACTGCCAGCATACACACAGCTTCGAATCAATACCACTCACCATTACAGTAACATTGACTCTAACATCAAAATGTATAGCCTATATACTTTTGCCACATGTTTTTTTTAAGTATATTCTTTGGCCTTTTTGCCTTTTTATTATGATAGGACAGTGAAGAGGTAGACAGGAAACAAGTGGGAGAGAGAGATGGGGTGGGATCGGGATATGACCGCAGGCTGGATTTGAACCTGGGTCCTCGTGGGCACTCAGACCCGTAAATGGTATGGACGCTGTAGCCTGGTGCGCCACAGCGCCCCCCTGCCACATGTTTTTTAACCATGCTTTAAAATGAATTTTTGTTCCTTTTAAAATGCATTTTGCTCCACCCTCAAACAGATTTTTGAAAACATGTTAAAAACATCCTCTGGCTATTTGCTATGTAATATGGTCCATGGGTAATAAATACACAAATAAATGTTTAACAGCTTTAACAATCTGATGTTACCAAATACAAATATAGACAATGCTCTTTTAAGTTAAAAAGTTTGAATAATATTTGTATAATACTGATGGCAGTATGTTGGTAGCATGTCGATGGGATCTGGTTGCACATTGTTTCATATTGTGTGGAAGGATCAAAGCACTCATAGCGAGTGCCCAGAAAGAAAAGAAAAAACAGGCCTGGCAGTTTTGATGTGTGCTTTAATTAAAGAACAAAAAGGCTGGCCGGTGGAAACTTTCACTGCAGAGTCAGAGACATTGTTGTAGGAGGTTTGTCGTTTAGTAGGGTCCATTAATAATTTGGATGTTTTAAAGTGGATCTTAAATAATTAAAATCACTATGCATAAAGTGCTTTACCAGCACTGTCTACAGTACATGTTCCATCGTTTGCTGAAGGTCATACTGTACACTCCCTTGTAAAACACGGGTCAGATTCGGGGTCGGGAGTACATACATTGAAAGACTTACATGACCAAGGACATGATTATGGGTGAGACACTTGACATCAGTGATCTCATAAACATTTATACTGTACATGTCTTCCCAAGGTGAGGAATTATGGCATTTGCAATTGTGAGGTAACACTAATAATGGGCAACAACATAGCAACACATGAAATGGGCATCAACATAGGCTTCCCAACTTTAGAAGCAGAGCAACTTTTTAGCTTGACCGGCCAAGCAATAACTTTCATGCATATTTTACTAACTTACAGAGAGTGGCAGTGAATTACTGTGCCCGGGAGGTGGCATTGCAAGATCTTTCTGTATTTTGAGAAAATGTGCGCTCTTTTTTTACTAAATTGTGGTCTCATTTTAATAGATTGTGCACACAATTGAATAAATCCTGTGCTCATTTTGCTATAATATTTTATTCTTGAATTTCCCCTTGGGGATCAATAAAGTATCTATCTATCTATCTACAGTATCTATCTATGTCATACGCACAATTTACTAAATCGTGTGCATGTTTTACTGAATTGTGCGCTCATTTTACAAAGCAAAAAGCACAAATATGTCAAATTAATTTAGTAAATTGTGTGAAATGAGCGCACAATTTAGTAACAATTGCGCACAGAAACACACAATTGAGCACACATTTTCTGGATATACACCACAAAAAATCTTGCAATGACCCCTTCAGGTTGCTGTAGTGAATTTATTCATTCTGCGATAAATTACTTTATGGTACATAGCTTTTAATGGAATCTGTATAGTGAACAATTAATTAAAATCAATCAGCATTCAAATGTACCACATAATGAACTACTTTCTGTTGAATGCTAACACAGCTTAGAATATAATGCTTTCTTTTGTACTGAATGCTTGCTGTTTAGCTCAAGGTCTGGATTATTCATTACAGATATGGATCACAAAATGAATTATCGGCCTAATGTACCTTAGCAACATTACCTTCATGCTTGAACTAATTGGAATTATGAAACAAGTGGAGTCATGCTGTTCAGAAGGAGCAGAAATGCACAGACGCACTGAAGTGACCCAAACAGTCCCTGACAGGTACTTCATTCTATGATCTATTGAGAAGCCTCTGTCAGATAAACACACACACACACACACACACACACACACACACACACACACACACACACACACACACACACACACACACACACACAAAGCCCGTCCTGAACTGACACATGCAGTAACTCAGGACCTCTAAGTGGCATGCAGTGAAGCCTGGGATAATGGCCTTTGGAGCTCTGATGGGACGTATAGATAGTTAGTCCTGCGACACGGTAACTTGGTGACCAGCTACAATCATCACAGGGATGTAATGGTGCAAACACACACACACACACACACACACACACACACACACACACACACATACACACACTCACACACATGCTGAGAGTCCTTATGATAATGTTGCTGCTCTGATGGCTCATTAGGTGGGAAATGGATTTCTGCGAGGGAATGCTCATTCTATCTAGGTCTCTGGCCGTTTTTGTATTATTCACACACACTTTTCTCCCCATGAGGCGGGGGCACAATAGATACTGTACATACGTTTTTAAAAATGGTGTCAGGTGTTGAATAATGTAAGTATGCAACTGTGACCACATGCGTTTGATTGTGAGGATGTTGCACTGGCATGCTGAAAGATTTGACCAAAAAATAATCAGCCAAATAGTGCAAGCTACTCTTCTGTGATGACAGAAGCATTACTGTTGTACTTCTTGGGGAATAATCTACTCTTCCGCATGATAGTCTGCAAGAGCATATTTTGACACCTTCCTCTCAAGTTACTTGGGAGTTACACTCTTTCATGGTTGTGCGTCCAAAAGGGTCTCTGTGCAACAGTGCCCCAACTCCTCAACACACTCAGTGTGTTATCCAGGGTGTCATGTCTTCAGAATTTTTTCTCTAGTCTGTGTGTTACATAAGACCTGATATCGTTCCCACAAGCCCACGGCGGTTCTGCTCTACAAGTCAAAGCCAAAGATCTGCGCTTAACAAAAAAACTATTTAAAATGTTTGAAAAAGAAAAAAAAATGCTTAGAATGTTTCAGAGGTTTCTGCGTCTAAGGATTCAACGTGCTAAATTAATAAAATGATTCAAAATTATGATTTTACTCTGATATCAGATATCTGTTGTCAAGATAACAGTGTTCATGGCTTCGGTTCCTACTGTACTTAAATACTGATGCAGATGAAGATTTTAAAAATGAGCACACAACATGTAACTGCACACCACAACTTGTCATCATCATCATCAGACTGCTAACGAAATAGCTATAGGTCATTAGCTCTCAAATGCATCTTAGACACTTCCAAGAAAGGCTATTTTTTGCCACCAGACTAGCATGAGCTAACCCTGAGGGCATCCATGTTACTATGAACTCTAATCAACCTCATTACATATTCATGTTGGATTATAAATATTTACGATAAAAGCAGCAGTGACAGTTCATGCCTTCAAGCCAGACCCAATGTCGTCCCGAACGTAGAACAATCCAACGAGACTGATCATAGGTGTCATAACTGGGCTGGGTTTGTGTGTTACGTGTAAACAGACATGGCAGCTTACTGAGAACCCACAAAAGCTTCCAGAAATGTAGTCTTGGTATATGAAATGCTAATGTGGATGTTTGTGCAGATGGCCATTCAAAATGAGTAAGAAATGGGTGATTTTCTTGCATGGGCTCATTTCAGTGACCTTGTGCTCTTCATAGACCTTCATGCTTGCCAGCTCAGATGGTTGTTAATGGGCATTAGATTTGCAGCACTTATACCAGTTTGCTCTGTGCATGCCTTAAGATACATGTGTTCACAAACATTTGGAGTATTAAGAGTGTATAATTATGCCATCCAATTATTAGAGCATTTCTGAATAGAGGGTTTAAACCTCAACACTCTCACTTTCTTTTGAATTCTCTGTGACGGTACTTTCATATTTCCCACAGGGCATGAAAATAACACAGTCAAACATTAACCCAATTTTGTCAAAAAGAACCTGACATAACCTCCCACTAATAATATTTATTGCATTAGCTTCAAGAAGCCAAACATATTTAAGCAGAACGTTTGTCGTTCTTTTTTGTGTGAGTCCTTACAGGGTATCAGACTTCAGTAAAGCGGGTGGACAGGGACACAGTCACAAGGTCAACACACCCTGTAGGGGATTTTGATAATCCATCGGCAGTTCTGATTTCATTTTGGGAATCAAAATGGCTGACATCTGAGAACTAAATTCACTCAAATATTTATGAAGGTTGCTAGTGTTTTGTGAACGTAACTTTTGGCGCACCCCAAAGCTGGAGGAGATGGGTGACAATAATGGTGGTTTAGTTTGAAGAGAGACACATAAATCAGCACCGTTGTATCTGTGACAGGAAAATTGGTGTCTGGTGTAAGAAAATATGTTTGGGGTCTGCACAGTTGGGGTGAAAACCTGTCTGAGTGGGCTGATATTCCCACGAAAATAGATGTTGAAAAAAAGCATGCAATAATGGTTGCTGCAGCATGGTCAGTCCTTTAACTATACGAATACAACACCTACAAAAAGTTGACCAGGAATTCCATTTGTTGCATGTCGACACAAGCATTTGTACATGAGGATGTTTGAAAACAAGGCATTTCTGACAGAACCATATGCATGTACAGTACAGTATATGTGTACACACACACACACACACACACAATCTACATAAACATGAGTTTCTGCAAAATTTGCTGCTGCTCAGAGTTTTGATGGTGGTGAACATTTACTTTAACCCTCATGTTGTCCTCAAATCTTACCGACGTTCGTTGTCCTTGGGGTCAATTTGACCCCAGCTAAAAAAACTCTCAAAAAATGATTCAAATTATTTTTTTTACCCAATTTTTTTTGTGGTAGGTACTTAACAAGAGTGTAATAACCACCATCAAAAGCCCTACAAAACAATCCCACCCCCCCACACCCCTTTATGAACCCTGGAACCCTGACTGGCAATATGGCCAATCCAGTGTCAACAGCCCAAAGGCTGACTTTTTGGACTTTTTCAGACCTGCCAAAATAACTTATATGTAATATGTACTTGTATATGCAATTATGATAATAACTACATGTTCTCATACTATTACAATAATAATATCCATAATTTGTCAAATATTCATTTTCATCATGTTTCATAAAAATGGGGTCAAATTGACCCCAATACCACCAACGTAACTATTTTTTTTACAGGACATTGGAAACATATTTTTGTGCAAATTTCATGTTTACTCTGTTGTACCCTTCAAATGAGGAAAAGTCATGAAACTTGAAGCAAAACAAAAAAAGTGAACCATATATTTTATGATGTTAAACACTGCTTGGGGTCAAATTGACCCCAAAGACAACATAAGGGTTAATAGAGTCATGTCATATTGGCCCTGTCATATTGACCAGTGTTACAAGATGTCTCAGGTTATGGTTGGCTTTCATACTGTAACGATGCTCCATGCTAACTTCATATACAGTAGGCACTCTGTAGTACTGTATGCAGTGTGCAGGCTAGATGCATACTTTGTAGCAGACACAACAGTTCTCTCGTGTGGGCGATGTGCACTCTCTTGACTCTGTGGGTGGTGAGCCCTTGTGTTGTGACTGCGCAGTGCCCACCCAGCCCAGCGCACTTCATATTGTCTCAGTATGCCCTTTTCATGCCCCCTAAATTGTCATTAATTAAAGATCGCTACAGACTCCCATTTTATCCCACTGAAAAAGAAAAAAAAAAGAAAAATAAAAGCTTCGGGATCCTAATTTTAATTCTCAGATGTTGAAGAGGAAATGAAAAACTTGTTTCATGCCTATTATGCCTCCAAATGGCCCCAGTCAGTGTGTGTGTGTGTGTGGCATGTCTTTTTTTTCATGCAGGCACTAAGTAGCCCATCAGGGGGTCGAGGCCCACCGCCTCCCTCCAGCACACTGACCTGGGGGGGATGGCAATTTCCATTTATGTGAGGATCGACTGCGGTGCTGCAGCAGCACTGCCCAGAACTGGGGCCGCCGCTCTCGCCAAAGCCTCTTGATGTTTGGTTTTACCACTGGCTCCAGGGGAGGTTTACAACAGCGCGGCTTTTTTTGGGCTTCCCCACTGTTCTGCAGAGGGACCAGTTAGCTTACATACATTCAAAATTCAAAATTGTTAAATTTAAAAAAATGCATAATACATCAAATAAATATGTAAATTGTAGTATAATGTTATGCTGTAGTGTGTTTATGTGTGTGTGTGTGTGTGTGTGTGTGTGTGTGTGTGTGTGTGTGTGTGTGTGCACGCACGTGTTTGTTTGCTTAAAATCATTATAGCAATTGTATGCAATAACCCACAGTTAATCATTAAAACAAAATCAGAAAAATAACTCACTAACACTTGGACTGAACGTAATGCTTCCTTTGTTTTAAATGGTGAATTCCTAATGTGCACTGAACTCATAATGAATTCATAAGGAACATGCAGTAAACTAACTCATACTCCTAATGATTACATACTGAACGCATGATGAATTCATAATGAACGAGAGATTATGTCAATGTTATACCTTAGGTGAATACCTTTCTTATTTCATTGGCAATGCAAGTTATTCAGACTTCATACGTACCTGTAGGCCTACTGTTTGTAATGATTAAAAGTCCTCAGGCACCTTAGAGGCCATGGGTAGGCTCTTTCCCCGATGTTGCAATGCAGAGGTAGAGGCAGATTCCTAAAAATGTCACACGTACAGTACAACAGAATAAGAAATCAGTTGTATTGGTCTCTTTGTGTCAATTCCCATGTCTTGCTTTTGTAATGGATCTTTACCAAATTGTGATCTATACATACTGTATGATGGCCATGTTTTAAGGCATATGTACTGTAGCAATCAAATAATGCCTGAAACAGGCGATGAAGTCTCAGTAAGTAAGTAAGTAAGTACACTTTATTTATATACAGTATATTTCACGTGACAACCAGAAACCCGATGTGCTCCAAAAGAAAGAGAATACCTGTAACACGACAAACATGACATGACGAAACAACAAAATAGATAAACATAAAACGATGGAAATCAAAATGCATATTATATCAAGTGAAGTGAATAATTACATAAAATATTTAAAAGAATATTCAAATGCTCAATAATAATAAATAATCTGTTCCTCTCAGAAGCAATTGGCCTGGTTGAAGAGGGGCCATTTCTCTAGCAAAGACAGAAGCCTGCATGTAGCTTTTCCACGCTTGCCATGAAGCAAATGGAGGCTAAAGACCAATCATTACTGAACATATCACATCCCTGTGTCAGTCATGGTCAGATGGTTTTGTCGTCCCTCTGCCGTACTCAAACAGACCACTGAAGCTTAGGGTAGCTAGTAAACGAGCACCGGCTCCTGTGAGGGTATATCAAACCCAATACATGCACATCTATGTTCTGTCTGTCAGAAAAAAAAACCTTTGAAGATGAAAGTCTTCAGCAGTTTGACTTACATTGCTGCGTATGGCTACATTGCATGGCGAGTGCATGCTGTGTGCTAAAAGAGAGAACGTCAACTTCATGTAGATTCAAGTTTAATGACCACTAGAAAAAAAAGATCTAAATTCAGCCATGTTATGCTCCTGCTCACAGCACAGTGTGCCACATAGTGTTTCATGCAAAGCTTTTTCATTTCTGACCAGCTCATTATTTTTTTAAAAATGTGCTGTTTTTCAGTGACACATGTCTGGCCCCACTGTTAACTCTCTTCTGTTTTATTTTTTGCTTCTCATTTTTGTCGGCTTTTGCGTGTATGCGCTTGTCCTGCTGCATCTGTGCTCATCTGATCCTTGGATTCAGAACAACTACAACTAATAACCACTACAATTTTGCATAATTATGCTGACCGTTTTCAATTTCAGGTTGCTGCCTACAGACCAGGTCACAACGCATGGCTTTTAGTGCATGAACTGGGATGTTGCCAAGGGTCAAACCTCTTTCCAGATTTACATCTGAAGTGGAGAGGTCGCGGTCCGTTCGTACCATTTCGACCTCCTCTTCTCTGGTTTGCGAGGTCATTTTTGTCCGGCTCTGTTCTTCAGCCCCCGTCTGTAACCCCTGTGAACATCTAAAGGTGGGCAGTTCACAGTTACGTGCTAAATTACAACACTCTGTGCGCAGTGTGTTGTCATAGCAATGCTGAATCCCTTCCCAGCAGGAACATCAGCCATTCACCACCCACACACAGCCTACAGTACGTCAGTGAGCACGTACCGTCTGCTGGCTAGCAGTCTTGAACAATGTATTTTATACTTCAATCTGTGACTACGTCTCTACCTTTCTTGACACCTGGGCAAATTTCTGCTTCCGTCCAAACTAACTGCAGAATAAAAGTAAAGTTGTCGATCTACGCCAGCACTGTGCTGATGATGTCAAAAAGTTATCAGTGTCTAAGTGGAAAAGTTCTTTGTCATCACCTCTTCTCCTCGCTAGTCATTTTAGTCTCTTCTGCATTGTTTTGTTTACCATGCCATAAAATGCTAATTTTCACCAAAAGGAACTTTTAATCATCGCTAAACATGACTTCCGTTCTCCTCTGCGTCTGTCAAGCCGGGTAAGCAGGGACAGTTGATCAGGGAGCAAATCTTTTTACAAAGAGCATTAATTAGCACAAATCACACACTTGGTTTGAAAAGGAACACAAAAGAGGCTGTTTAGTTCCCTTCTGTGCTCTTCAACCTCTTTGATTGCAATGCCTTTGAAATCCTCTAACTCCTCCTCTTGCATTAAGACAATATTAGAGATACTTCAAATGATTAAACTATGCTTCCTGGATAAACTATCTTGCCTTGATCTAGGAGTTCCAATTAGCTTTTTAAAATCCAGTATTAGACACACATTAAAAAAGAAACAAACCCAAAACTCTCTCACACAATAAGTATTATACGACAAATAATCACTTTTCCTTTTCAAATTTATTCTGTCATTTTTCTCCACATTTTCTAGCAGCACATCACACATTATGATTCAGTGAAGTAAAAGGTTGCCAAGTTCTTTAAGTTTTCTTCTCTGCTCCACAAGTTTGCACAAGTATTAAAAGTTGTTACGTCAGTTGGGGAGAGGCCTCTTATTTACCGTGCCCCTGTGTGTTTTGTTGTCAAAACAAAACACTTTGTGACTACGCAGACCATCTGTTTTAGTGCTTCTTAACGATTGCGTACTTGGCCAATTAAAAAAAGATGATGGCTGTGCCAAAAAGTCTCAACAGTCTGACGCTGGCAGCCAGACTCCAGAACCTCATCTCCCGGGGTGGATTGGATTCTGTCTGATCCTTCAGCTTCCAATGTAAGTTTGATCCACAACTTCAATTCCCCCACAGAGTATCGCTCTCTCTCTCTCTCTCTCTCTCTCTCTATCTCTCTCTTTCTCTTCACAAGATCTTCTATTGAGAGGAAGTGGTGGAGACAGCTTACACCTGTCAATCTGCTACAATGAAGATGCTAGAACAGCTCACATAGATACAGTGATGGATTATTCCGTTTTAGAAACTCAGTGCTGTGTAAGGTCAGTGCTGACCTCAAGTTCAAGCAGCCAGCGCTTCCCAGTTTGAGCTGATGGCAATTTACTTTTCAGTATACAATCAATCAATCAATCAATCAATCAATCAATCAATCAATCCACTTGTATAGCACATTTCATATAGAATGACTTCATACAGAGAGATGCTTAACAATAGCATATACTATTACATAGATAACTTTGAGGGAGATACTATATCATCGAACACGCAGCCACGTTACCATAACATAGGGTTTTTAAACATATTATTTATGCACACTTTTGCGGTAGTTCATGCTCTTTAAGCATGCTATACATAGGGTACAGTATGTGTGCATACAGTATATGTGTGTCTTTATAATCAGTGTAGATCTGGGTTCACAGTCATCTGCTGTGCAGAAGATGTCAGCAGATTTGCATAATATGCTGGTTAAGTCCTTGTTCCATCTGTTTCAGATATTTCATAGCCAACTCCCACCCTTTTCACAGAGCTCAGGACTATTTGGAGTGTAGCATTTGTTTTTTGTCTTAAATGTCAATTTGTGTAACATGCCTTTGGCACGCATCAAGCTTCTTTGTTTGCTGGCATCACAATGGCAAGAAGAGCCATACAGTACATACAGTATAGGAAACATTTAGGAAAAGCTTGCGCTGTTTCATCTGCAAGACCTTGCAAGGTGATGTTTAACTTTCTCATAGTGTGAAAGTGTTTTCTATTAAAATGTTAATAATTGCTCCTGATAAGGTGTGGTCTTTTGTAGGTATTGGATGATTGTAGAGAGAAAAGATACTTTGCCCCTGCTAAAGTCAACACTTACCAGAAAATACCAGAAAATCATGTGAGGAAAACTGCTTTCAATGTGGTTGGGGCTGCTGTATTGTTACTCAAATACGTACTGTAAGTGTTCTTTTACAGACAAAACTATGTCAGACTAGGAGAGGATACATTGTGGAAACTGTCGTTATCTGTACTGTCTCTGGTTGAGGTTAAGTGTCACATGGTCAGTGGCCAAACTACATTTATTCTGCTCTTTTAACATCAGAGGGGTAGTTTCCCATGTCACACATCCTTACATGGGAAGAGATTGCCATGAAAACTGCTTCTCCTTCTTGCTACAGTACAGCAATCATGGATTCAGTGTCTCATCCTCCTACATCTTTACAGTCTTTTAGACAGTGCTCAGAGTCTGGCAAGGCAACCAACTTCTTTAAAATCAGTGTTAAAATGGTAAAATGAGTCTTCAGTACCCCTTTTGATTTATTTTTTGGACATTTTAATTTCTTTCCCGTTCAACATTCAAGCTGACCATGCATGCAGCAATAAATACTCGCACATGTGCCTCATTTATTGTAAATATATGTTATTATTTATCATCTGACACCACGCATATATCCATTCTTGAATAAATAAATAAATTCAGACCCCTCCTTTTTCTAACTTCCAAATTGTGGCGAATGCAGGGAATACACAACTCATCAGTTTTCAGAGAGGTGGAAGTGAATTTATATGGTCAATACTCGTTATCCTCATATGTATCCTGTGATGATATCATGTACAATCTGTGATGATGACACACATAAGGAGTGACATAAGACCTCAGTCAGACATGGCAAACAGCCAAATGTGTCATTAACCAAAGTGACACGTACTTCATCTCACCCTATGAACCTGTCTATTCACCAGGATCTCATTAGGCCGGGGTGGGGTGAAGGTGGCGTTCTCCATGACAGATCGATGGCCCCAAACCCAGGAGAGAAGCGAGGGAGTCACTTAATCACACCACGCTGAGGGGCTCCGACTGGACCGAACCAGGGCAGAACCATCAGGGCCTCAAAGTTTATCCTTGCTCCATGGGCCAGAAAAACACAAACAGAAGGAGAAATCGATGGCTAGAAAGGGGAGCTTTATTTTCAAATTCAGACTTTCAGTGGGCGTTTTTTTTGTTTTCGTCATCATTGTCGGTTATTGTGGCCAGTGTAAGTTTCATTTCACAAAGAATTGATTGAAGCCCAGCATTTGGGGAGTACAAGGGGCGATAAAATGCTGTGGTCTACCAGAGGTCAAGCATGGCTATCAGCACTGTGAATGTGTGTGTGTTTGCGAGCAAGTGCAGTCTTCTCTTTTGATTGCCTCTGCTTTCACTCATCCGGCATTCACTGTGTCCACTGCAGCCAATTAAAGCAGTCTTGTTTAGATTTCTTTCTTCGGCAGCTAAATATCATTTGGTCATGGTCAATTAAAGCATGGCCCATTTAAATCCTCTGATTTGTCAACTGTGTCGCTTTATTCCAGTCCTGGCTACACAACACTTCTTCCCCTCTCTTCCTCCATCCTCTCTCTTCCTCCTTCCTTTCTCTTTCTCTCTCCATTCCACTGAGAAATATTTCTCGGTCTAAATATGTATTTGTTGATGTTCCGGAAAATAACCAGGATGTCTTGCTGCATTAAGACTTGTTAAATCTGGGTATGAAATTATTTTTTTTACATGGTGGCATATCCCTGAATCACAAGGTGTCTTAATTCTCATGGAGATCAAGCCGGGGAAATTGAGTCCTTCATAGAGAAATTCATTTACTCTAAATAGATATTTATTAGTACATGTCAACAAAACGGGCTGAAAGACTGATTGAATAGAGTAGTCACACTTGTGTGGTGCTATTTTGCATCCATAGCACTTCACATACATCAAAGGGGACTGATTTCATACATGCCAGTGTGAGACATCTACAAGGAGAAAAGCCACTCGCATTTTCTTTTTTATCATCAAAATGCCTGCTGAAAGAACTGTGATAAACCGTAACTAGTAAAACGTTTTCTGGCTTTGTATGTCTTGGCTGAAGGGAGAGGCAGAGAGTGTGTGAAAGTGAAGACACTCAAGGCTCTGAATAAACATTATGCGGGCTTACATGAGTTTGGCACGTCAAGAATATTATCATATAGAACTCAAAGCATTTGCAAATAATAGAAGTGACCCAAATCATTCAAGACCATTTTAGATGTCAGAGGAAGCAATTTGATTGTAGTGTGGAAATGTACAGAAAAATGAAAAATGTCAGTCACCTGTTAGGCCCATTGTGACTGACAATACCACAGACAATAGACCTGACATGCACAAAATACTAACAACAGAGAAAGGCCTTGTACACCACCACAGATGTCCCCCTCTGCCTCCCTCCTTCCCTCTGATGAGCCACTCAACATAGCGTGTCAGGACTGAACTGTTGATGGCTCAGAGAAGGTCAAGTTGTGTCCCTTAAATCAGCCGACTCTTAAATATCTGCAGCAGCGCCCGCAGTACATGAGCAAGTATGATTGGAAGCACATTGTTTGGCCGAGTAAACGCCGCTGGCCAAGACATGGCTGGAGAGTATATTGACCACAGCGAGGGCTGGCCGTGATGTATAAGGCCCCTTATTGCTCCCGTCATTTTAATACACGAAGAAATGGACTCTGCGATGGCGAGGGGCTTGGGGGAGGGCTGAAGACAAGGAACAGGGGAGGGTCGGAGAGACAGGTGAAATATGACACCGCACAGTTACAGGTCAGCACCACCCTAATCAGAAATAAGGAGTTAGGAGGGGGGTGGAGGGGGATGGAGGGGGCGGTTGGGGTGTGGTGAT
Organism: Sardina pilchardus; assembly: GCF_963854185.1. Taxonomy (NCBI): domain Eukaryota; kingdom Metazoa; phylum Chordata; class Actinopteri; order Clupeiformes; family Clupeidae; genus Sardina; species Sardina pilchardus. The sequence continues at coordinate 16,075,025 of NC_085016.1, forward strand.
AGGGGGAGGAGGTCAACAGTGGCACTGGAAGGTAATCTAAAGTTCTACAGAGGTGGGCCTGCCCCAAAGTGGGTCAACTGAGACTAATGTATCAGGACAGCAAAAATCACTGAAGCATCTCAAGATGTTCGATGTTTAGCTACCTTTGCAAAAATGTGTGTTTATTGAGGAAGACAATGTTTAGCTCTGTGTAAAAAGAAAGAAAAAATAGACTGGCAGCTAGACAATAACACAGATAAGCTGAATGGCGGTTGTATTTATGTCTGCTGAGAAGCACTTAGCTGTCAACAACTATTCAGGGAGCACCCGTGGATCCAGGAGCAAAAAAAAGTACACGTATCGGAGCCGGTTCTAGGCAGGGGCAAGGGTGAGCTAAGCCTACTCAAACATTGTGTCTGGCCCGCCCAAACAAGATTCCTATTTTTTTTGCATCTGCACACTGTGCAGTCTCAAACCCAGCTTGGATGTAGATGTGTGTAGAGTGTAATGGTAGGCCGTTGGTACATAGCTGTGCCCAGAGGTGGGCCAGAAAAAATTTTGCTATCCTACTATTTTGCAGGAGAGATATGAGGCATTTTGAGTGAGCAATTGTTGGATATAGTGTATGTGCGCAGAGTTTTGAAAAGTAAAGAAACTAAAAGTACTAATAGCTTAGTAGATATTAGCATTTAATGTTTCTTCCTGTGTTTCTGGTAGCTTCTAAATTGGAGATATTAACATGTTTAGCTAATCTATTTTAGTGCTATAGTTGAGTTGTTGTGCAGGTTAGCTGAGTTAGCTGAGTTGGCTGAGCACCTGGTTAGCCGTATTAGCCATATTGTGTACAATAAGATATGTCTTATCTAATGAATTTTAGGTCACCAATTTCCGGGACACCAAAACACTGGGGCACATGAAACTTGATGTAGCTTCACTAGACCTTTACAGAGAAGTTTGGTTTGCGTAGGGGCGTGGGGCACTCCGGCCCTGCACAGGGCCCCCCTGAATCCCAAAAACTGATCACAAAGCTATTATGGTATGTAATGCACCCCACCCCCCCCCCCCTGTAAAAAAATTGCAATATTATACTGCTTTAATCGCCCCTATCTATAGTTGAGATGTTCTGAATTGCACCAAATTTTCGCGGAGAGGATGTACAGGAATGAGTGGCGGTCATACCGTGTACCGGTAGTTAGAATTATTCTGCCAACACTGCACCTGATTCTCCTGTTTCTGGCAGATTAGCCATTTGAGTCTAATGAGGGTTAGAAACTTATAATTGGTCATTACCGATAAATGAGCCATTAACGTCTTTGATTAGCCTATAAAACAATCTTTTACTTTATAAATAATGAAAATATTACCTAACAAGCATAACAGTCAGATTCATAAGTTGGCACAAACAATACAAAGTGATTGTTATTCACAGAGCAAATAAGCCTCTCTGTTTACAATGTTCAGACACAACAAGGCTTTCCGAAATACCCACACTGGCTTGTAAATGACAGAGAATGCAACAAAGAGCTTGGCAATGACCCACTTTATGAGTATGTCTGTCATAGCGTACTCATCAGAGGGTCATGGGAGTTCTTGAGTGAGGCCAAGGGGCTGTGTAAGCGTTTCCTCAAGGTTCATGGAATGTTCTTTTTACGCTGACAGAAAGCTCGGATCACCACAATTTTAAAACGACTGAAATGAATATGGATGATCGCCGCTGACTGGATGAATATTTGCCAACCTAATTCATCAAAATCTAATTACCAACCTTGCAACATAGTTTCCTCATATCCACGCAGTGCATGTGTGCATTTATAATTGTTACACATGAACAGTGTCTCTGTGATAAGACAGAAACGTGTCACCATCGTGTCTTGAGATTATTTATTTCTTCGGCATAGAGAATAAGGACACCTTCCGGCCGTTAGACATGAAGTGATGATCTTCTAAAAGCAGAATCACAGTCATGGCACATACTGTAATGTGCTGGAAACAAGACCTCGTTAAGTGTACACTTTAAAACGTCCCTCCGCGGTCGCCGTGTTGAAATATGGAGGTGAGGAAGGAGACGCCTGCTACTGCTGCAACTGCTGCTCCTCTGCAGAAAGAGGTACAGGCGTGGGACTAAATGCCTTGGCAAATGCTCTAATTTCCTCATCTCGTCTAAGTGCTCACCGGAGGTTTCAATTATGGAAAGTTTAAAGTTTAATGCTCCTGCTAGTGCATTAAAACGAGATAATAGACGCGCATTCTCAACGGATTCTGCTCTCCACGTCATAAGAATCACCACCGTTTGAAGGGTCCAAAATACTGTTTTAGTGACTGTAAAAAATTGTACTGCTGTGCCATATGATTGTTCTGATTAGGTAAACCATACATTCACAGACAAACACCATTCATCACCATTGCTTATCAATCGAGAACATTTTTAAGTGTGTTATGCAAAATAATATACTATATGAAGTGGTTCTCTACAGTATCACTTGATTTCTGTTGGTTGATTAAAATATGTATTTTTGATAATAGCCTGCTACATTAAACCACTTAAAGACAACAATTCTGATTCAAGTTTTGATTCTAGACTACAGCAAACTCTAGTATGGTACGCACTCAGTGACATTACAATCTTAAAGTTGAATGCTCCTTCCGTGAACAGGATAATAGACATGCATTCTCTGCCAGTCATAAATACTGTTATAGTGGCTGTATGAAATTGTACAGCTCTGCCATGGTTGTTCTGACCAGGTTAACCTGTCCTACACACACACACCATTCATCACCATTGCTTATCATTCAAATTACTATGGCTTAAAATCTAAATGTAACGGTCAATGGAAAGCTATTCATAATCCTTTACATTTTAATGGTGACCATGTGGCTTCTTACATTGTAGTATCATATCCAAGCTTATAGGGGAGCACAAACCACAGACCTTATAGACAGTCAGATTTATTTCCCGCGGGAAATCTACAAGCATTCGGTTACATCACCACCCCAGCGTCCTTCTTATGTTATTCTCGGTGCCTGATTACTACATTGAGGTGCACTTGCAGATAAAGATGTGAAATAAAATCCTTTGTTTTCTAGGCCACTGTATTGGGTTCATGAGGAATGTGCACCGGTGTCTCCGAGGGTGTCTGGCTGTTGTAGAGCCGTTTGGGGGTGGTTGAGTGGAGAGGGTGAGGGGGGTGGAGGGGTGGGGGGGGGGTCAGGTATTTGGAGGAGGTACAGCCTGTGATGCGGGGGCCTGAGGGGATGTGATGGAACCCAGCTGGAGCAAGGCCATGTCTCCTCTCTCTCTTTCTCTCTCTCTCTCTTATCTCTTCTCTCTCTCTCTCTCCACCTTACCATTTCCCCATCCCATCAACATAGCCCTCCTTTCCTCTTTTTTGTCCTCTCCCCCTTGGCATAGCCTTGCCTCCTTCCCTCATCTCTCTTTCTCTCATTCTCTATTTCTTGGTCCCCTTGGCATGGCCTTGTCTCTTGCTCCCATCTCTCTCTGTCTCTCTCTCTCTCTCCTCGTCTTGGCCTTCCTCAAGGAATGACAGATGACTGACACCTCAGCCAAAAACACAGCCATGCCACACACCCAAACACCCTCGTCCCTCTCCACAACAGAGACAACACAACTTCCCTGTCAGCGGTTGCCTGATACTGATGTGTTCTGTCTGACTGAGTTTTTATTTTTTTTGTAAAGATTATTTACAAGATAAATAAAGCCAACCGAGATAAATGTATTAGATATGACTTTACTGTAATGAAGATGAATGCAATCTTTCAACCTTGCAGTGATTTAGCGCATGAGCAACACACTGGTAGAAATGGTAGTAAATATTAAAGGCTCTTTTCTCACAAAAACTTCTCGACTCAGTGAATGGTGATAAATGATCTGAATGGATCAATAGAAATCTGCCAACCCAACTAAAAATGAGTGAGAGTGATAGTATTGGAATGAATTTATTTCATGTGAAAGGCGACATTGATTTGGCTATGCCTGCCTCTCGAGAATGTTTTTGAAGTCGCAGTGTTTTACTCGTTCCTTTGTACCTGCCCCCTGCTAGTTCAGATTATTTGTTCATGTTTCGGGCCTTTGCCTTGAAGCGAAGCTTTGATTCCTGTGTACACTAGTTTCTGGTGGCTACAAAACAAAAGTGAGGAACATTTAGCCCAGATACTGTGGCATTGTAACACTCCAAGAGACCATCTCTCTGACATAAATGTTGTTTTGAAACTGTTTCTTAAGCCTTAGAAGAGTTTGTGTAGTTTATTTATTGTCATTAAACCAACCAATAGGCATGAAGGCAGTGTGTTTTCAGGACAAAATGTTGGAATTAAAACATGCAGAAATGGACCCATATTCACATTGTAGTGTTGTATTGTAGTAATTGTGCCGTTATTATAAGAGCAATACTTGAAAGTTTGCCAGAAAGCTGATCCTTGATAAAGTTCTCATCGTTTTGACCTATCTGGAACTTGACCTCTTTACTTTTTTTTCATGAGATCATGAAGTGGGGCCACATACCATAATAAACCAATCTCCCATGGTCGAGAAATGCCAGAGGTTTCCAAACTATGAATGTTTCATTCTAACAGGCCTAGAAAAAACATGACTATTTTCCTCTCGAGTTGGCGGTTCTTGCTGACGCAGCTTTGGCGGTTGGTTTGTTGTGGACACTGTTCATAGCATAACAAGGGCGAAGAGGTCATCCTGACGCCAGCGCCACCACAACATCCACTGTCTCTGCTTCAAACAAGCCACTTGCTCAGATCTGGGAAAAGCTCTTTGTTTCCTGAAGGGAAAAGAGATAAAGGAACGTGGGGGGACCAGCTCTAGAGCTTCCCATGACAAACATGTAAAAAGTCGCCTGTTGCCATAGCGTCCTGTTCAGTTGATATCCCCTGCCTGCGTTGCGGTGTTCGGGGCTCCAGTTTAAATTGAAACAAGAAGCAAAGACATGTGGTGTTCTCAAAGCAAAGCTGCAGGTTGTCTTACTGAACCGGAATCTATTGATGTTAGCCTGTGGCCTCTACATAATGAGTAATGAGCTCTCCACAATACTCATTGCCACACATTTTTAAAAGTTGGTTGTACCTTGTATCTCAAAAATGTAATACCGCACTGTGATTGATCTGGAAAAAAAAAACATGCTCACTTTACACACTGTACACTGAATCAGATCATTCTTTTGCATTCTCAACGAAAGAGAGCATCTGAGCATTTACGATAACCAGTATCGGTGGTTAAAGGTATACTATGCAACGTTTTTCAGTTAATCAATTCGTTCCATACTGTTATATATGATTAAATGGGTCATTACCGGTCGAACGGTGCATTTTTTGGCCGCTCTAGTGGTCTGTAGCGGTAAAACCACACTTGCAACTTCAGGAGACACCGGGCACGCACCCATGCTCTACTCCAGGAAGTGTCATGTAAAGTCTCATGAAAAGGCACGGCAGACTGACCGATTGAGGAGTTTTGTCAAATATACACGCTAAAGCTGTAGGGGAAGCTCTGCAGAGAAATATGCAAGCATAAAACGAGCGAAAATGAAAAGTGAAAGCGAAACCGGCGATGAAATCGCCAATCCTGCATAGTATACCTTTAACTGACGGTGTCTATTGAATTTATCTGGACAATAACACCAGGCTACCATAGTTGTGCCAGTGACACCACAAAGTATGGGGTATAAACTTCATGCGAGCAACCTACCAGAAAGGAATGGAAGTACACAGTGCAGTAAATTCAAAAGTTTGCAGACGCAACTTAACTTTCCTTCACAACTTAAGCCAGCTATAGATCACTGACCTCCATAGCCTATTAGGCTTACTTGCTGTCACTTTTGAATATGCCCATGAAAGTTAAGGGTCATCAGTTCCAATGTTAAGAACGCTTGGAAATCTTTCCTGTGGTCCGCAGGGTGATTTTAAATGCCTAATTAAGCTGGCCGCGGTAGCCTATAGCCTTGTATTTTAGTCCTCCCACAAGACACACAAGGCTTTCCACACATTTCACACCACGTTAGCGGTATTTTTTGTTATGCATACACTGCAGACTAATGGCATTGCAGGTGCAGACTCTCCATATAACAGGAGACTTGGGAACAGAACAAGGCCAAATGTAAGCCAGAGATATTTCACTACTCGGTTTAACGAGTCTCTTTCAGCTCATGTGCAACATGTCATGTTTATTAACACTATAACATCAACTTTAATGCCATTATAACTTATCTATAGCTATAACATGCATACAACTAATACCACCATGAAACAATACACTTTTCTTTTGAAAAAGTAACGTTCTCTTGTCTGGTATACAGTATAGGTCTATTCCATATACGTTCTTATTAGTAGATTGAGATGCTAACAGTGAACTGAGAGGGAAA
>NC_085016.1:16086383-16098883 GCF_963854185.1 Sardina pilchardus
ATCAGTGCAGAAATATTATGCAAAATGCATTAATAGAATCACAATACGTATAAAAATTAAGTGTATAGGAATGTATAATTAGCTGTCATACGGAAGACTATGGTGGAAATATCACAAGAAGGGTTTAAGATCAAAATACATGTTTAGACCCTTTGGAGAGATGGTATATATAAAAGCTTCTCTTCTCAGGAGGAGATTATCTATATCTCCCCCTCGTCTGGGTTGGTTAGCGTAGCTCCCTATGAATAATATAATGATAAATAATCACTGAAACAGTGAAGTCCAGCGGCTTTTTATCATAAAGGTATTCATGTATTCCAATATGCAGCATCCCTTGAGCTGCAGAGACAAGCAGTCGCTGTGAAGTCCAGGCAGAAATAAAAAGGCTGACATATTGAAAATGTTCGTTCTCTTTGTCAAGATCTTAGCATTGTCAAGGTAATGTGCCTGTCTGCTTGAAGCCCTGAAGCAAAATCACTACCAGCTGGCCAAAGCCCCTTCCCCAGCTGAATGATATTAGTTTTTTTTTTCTTAGAGCTTTTTTTTTTTTTTTTTTTTTTAATTCTCTCAAGAAATGGTTGGCGGTTCACTGGACTGCCTGCAAAGTTAATTTGCCATGGAACATAAAAGGAAGGCGCTTGCCGGCATCTTTGGGTGCTGGGGGAAAACGGAAGGTGGAAGATAGCAGAAGCTACGGTTAGGCCCACCCACTGAGCCTGAATCCATTTCCTCATGTTAATTATTCACTGTTGATTTAATCTCTGCCGACTGAATCACTATATCTCAATTTCTTTCTTCTGCTATTTTTTTCCACTTCCGTCTCGCTAGCTTTTCCATCGACATCTCTGTCTTGTGAGGGATTTCACATTTGTTTTAAATTAGCCATTTATTCAGAATTCATCTGTGGTTGGGGCTAATTCTTAAAAAATACTCATTCAAAAAGATTCCTTAATCTCCATTATAGCAGTCACAAAGTATGACGGGAAGAAACACATTAAAATGTTCGCCTAAACTTCCTGCAAATCTCGAGCTTGCACTGGCATGTAGAGATTATTCAACATGAGTGACATGGGGTAATCAAACATTAACATATGCACATTTAACTTTGCAAACCATTTTATACGCCTTTTCCATTACCCCCGACACTTCTCATACATGTGAACAATTAATTAATATTTTGGACAACAAAACAATTAATTAAAGTCTGAACTAAATCATTTTTGTTTTTCATTGAGCTGCGTACAGTAGTGTCTTCAATTGGAAACAATTCATCTTCATTAGAGGAGAATGGCCTAATGGAGTCTAATCGAGGCAGGGGACGACGACTCGGAGTCGCGTGATGAGTGCGAGTGTGAACGGCACTAACCGTCTGAGGAGAGTCTGGAGTGTGACATGCGGAGGCATTCATTCTCACCACGTCTTTTCAGAACGTCTCTCTCGATGGAGATGAACAGGCACCGCCCTCACCATTTATCAGGCCCTGAATGGATGGGGGAGACTGTGAGGGAAAGGGGAAAAAATATAAATTGGTTGGGGCGGGGGTGTGTGCTGAGATATCTAATGACAGTAGAAAAGCATAGAGAGAGAAAGAGAGAAAGAGAGAGAATGCATGTGGTGGCTGCTGCAGGCTAATTACTCATTTTGGGCTCTAGTTGGAGACTCCTTGGGCAAAGGACTGACTAATCTACTGGCAAATGAGACAAGAGCCTCAGTCAGGCTGCCAGCTCGCCGCGAGGAAGTGAGTGGCCCGACGTCCCCTGTGATAAAGCACCAACCACAGACCGCCACCTTGTTTTTCAGTCCAGACCTCCCTTTCTCTCTCTCACTCTCTCTTTCTCTGCTGTAATAGTGCTGTCTTTACTGAGAATCACACAGAAGAGCAGAGGAGTAGGAGGAACACTGATGAATGGGTTGAACTGAAAACATGTTTCGCTAACCCCTGGCTGGTAGCCTGGGACATCTCTATTTGGGGCCATGGTTGAGTCAGCACTGTGCCAGAGAAGTTCCAGCAAACACGTTTAAATCACCTCCAAAAGCCATGGAGTGCCATCCCAGCAATGGACTATGTTTCTTCTTGTCTGATTTCTTAGCAGTGATGAAGAACGCTTAATATGAACTGACGAAACCGCTAACTGCTTAAGTTAGATTCATTTCACACACCCCCAGCGGCAGATGGCTGTGACTTTATCACCACGGGGCATCTTTAAATGGATATGATTGACATTAAAAAAACATGTACAGAAACGATATAGCCCGACGCAAATATAGCAGCGCGCAGGCGTATGGCTAAGGGCAGGAGTGCAACTCTTGACAGTGAAAAATGTTTCCTGTGGCTTCTCTCCAGCTGCACACCTGGCCTGCCTGGACTCTGCTGCCATTCCTCCTTTCGTTCCTTCCTTCCTCCTCTCTTTCTCTCTTGCTTCTGTTCTTCTCTTTCTTTTCTTTTTGTTAGTTCTGTTCTTTTTTCCTACTTTGTGCTGATGGCACACAGGGGTCACATGCGGAGCGGAATGCGGGGGGAACAGCTGGGCCGGGCCCTGTGGCTGTCTCATGGAGCGAAACACATGGCGAGCCAGCCAGGGTATGTCCCTGAGCGAAGTGTCCTTGAGAAGACTCTCTCTCTCGCCGTCATGTTACTTGTTGACGTGCCGGGCCAAGCAGGCTCGTTCATGGCTGAGCCAGAGTCCCCATTATGTGTTCCTGTTTAGCAGGCATCCCCTCCAGGCCCGGGGCACCTGAGGGCTTCTGCGGTGTTGGTTCAGTGGAAGAAAAGGAGAAATGCAAATAGCAATTCATCTCAATACAGGGAGGATGTGCTGTGACTGAAATGAAAGCGACGACATGCTCTGAATTGAGGACTTGAAATTCGTAACCGAGTTTAGCAAATTTGAACCGTGGAAATGTACACATTCTTTTGCGCTTTCCTTTGAAAAATGAATAGGAAGGATATACATTTGTCAGTGATATTGTCTGCCCGACATTGAATATGCATGTACAATCAGAGAGAATGTTTTTTCCCAGAGATGGCCCGTCTGCAATGACAATGACAGGGCATGCGGCAGAGCACATCCCGTTCCCTCAGCTGCCTCAGGTCCATGTTGCTGCACGATAAGACTGGCCTGAAATCAGTGTGAAAAGAGGAGCCAAGCGTGTCAGTCAGGGCCACCCGGCACACTGGGCTCCCCTCCCTGATGGGGATTTCATGAGCAAACTGGCAGATCCTGATCCCCGTGGCCCCTTCTGACATACTAGAGGTTTCCACTGCATCACGCCCCTGTCCCCTCAGCAAGAGAACGTTCCGGAACTGCCTCTCGAAACATACCAAATGTCCTTTTTTTTTTTTTTTTAAAGCCGGAAAGCCACAGACAAGAACAGCACAGATAGTGAAGTAGAACTTCAGCGGTGGAACTGCAAAAGCAAGACCTCGCATTAATTACATTAATTAAGTTCTTCTTGTGTGGGATGGTGCGGTGTGTGATGTATGTACTTAATCTCCTTTTGAACTAAGTGTGAGACAACAGATGTTCTTTCTCCTAAACATCCACCCACGTGAATAATATATACTGTATATATATGTAACTGGGCACCACCTTCAGAGTCTGTCTGTTATGAGAGCGGAGGCAGTTCTGTAGTTGTACACTGACTGATGTGTAGGGCAGGAGAGTGGAATAAATGGACTGTTTATCAAACATTAAATAGGCGTCTGGAGCTGGCTGGAGTAGCGGCGGATGGGCACACCCTCACCCTAATGATAATGAAACAGCACTGGCGGAGCGGACCCGGCCTGACCGTTTGAGCCCGGGCAAGGTGATAGATCCATGATCAGCACATCGTGGAGGAGACATTATCGTGTAATTGAAACCTTGGCCGGCATCCATCTCGCCCGGCAACTAGACCAGGCTAATGCCTTGGGAAAACTCATTGCGGGCACTGCCGTCGCAGGGAAGAAAAAAAAAGAAAAAAAGGACATCTGTCCAGGTCTATGAGGGTTGGAGAAGGGAACTGAATTAACTTTATGACGGCAAACAAATGTGCCCATTAGTGGAGCCTGTGTCCCTGGTGAGCACTGTGCGGGAGAGACCCAGGTGCAGTCCGCTAGTTAGTAAAACAGACTCCATAAAATCTAAGCGACTGCAGGCCATTGTGGTCAACTGTGGAGGCGGCCAGCTGAATGACAGCAGAGGCGGTCAGTCTGTAGCCACTGTCCACACGGAAAAGAATACCAGACTGAGGAAGCATTGTACGTTGGCTGAACTTGTTGGCATCAAACGGAGACACACTGTCGATATCAAAGCATTTGCATGTGAAAAGGGGTCATATTATTTTAGATCTGCAGTACGTGTCCATCTTGTGTTCCAAGGGGATTCGGCTAATGAAGGGTTTTGAAACAGACAGCTTTGAAGAGATTTTTAAAAAGTGCTATATAAGGAGGCGAAGGAATGGTATCTGCCTCTTTCTGGACAAAGTTATTTAGGGATAGGGCTGAACTTGACTTGACCCAAAATTGCTTTGTTGTCTGAGACGAGGTCCTGTCAAAGATAGCCCAAATTTATGCATAGTCTTTCTCTGTGTGGAAGGGCTTGCAAAGTACAATCTCCCCAATTAATGGTGTTGTCCCCAATTCTAATCAAAGTTTTTTGTTGAATTCAGCAAAAATTCTCCTCTCATTCTTTCAAATGCCAGTGCATAAAAAAGAAACAAGAAAGCAAAATGGCCTAGTTTAGACAAACAAAGTCTAACTGCTATTCCAACCAAATAATGTTGTTTCAGGAGTGGTGCAGAGAGGTTGTATTTGATTCAATAGTGACATATGCCAACAACATTTTGCAAGAACCGAGGCCCAAAATCATTGAATTTAGCTCCATAATGATGCATGTACATGGCTGATGCCCTTTATTTTTTCACTTTTCTCTCTTCTTCATGGTTTACTTTGCATAAATACTATGTAAATTGCAATCCCATTTCAATTCTAGTTTCATGTTTATAAAACCACTAGGATTTTGGAGAATATGCCTTTCCGCAGACCAGTGAATCTGCCAAGAATAATACTGTACACCTCCTATAGAGAGCAATGGAAGCGGCAATGAAGATAGCTGACTGGGGGAGCAGCACGCAGAGCAAGTGGCGAGCATCAGCGTTTTGAATAATGGAACAGAGACCGCAGACCCCCTGGTGTCTGCACATGTAAAGATGAAATAATTATGTGTTTCTATGGCGGCGCTTGAGATCCAGGTGCTCGAACATTATGGGATGTACGATCGCTGCCAGGCCAGGGGTCTTTGACTTATGCAAGCACATTACGGAACATTTGGTGATCCCCATTAAAGGCTGGTTTCACACTATTTATTTGGGTTGGGGTAACTGTGCAGCTGTACTCTGTGAGTATATGATTCTGCTGCATTGCAATTTCTCTGTGGCTTGTTGGTGGGGCTGCTGCACTGTTAGAGCTGTAGCTTACAATATAAACTGTAACTTTTTTCTGCTGTTAGGGAGAGTTACCGAGCTTAAGTGTGTGAATCACACATGATGAATGCCATTGTGAGTGTCTTTGTGTACGGTGGTGCATATGGTCAGACAGACTCAGCAGGCAACAAAGCCTCAGGAAATATATCACCTTATTAGGTGTCATGGCATGTGAAGTGGCAGCAAAATAAAAAAAAATAAGGATGGGAGCAGTCGTCGCACTCCAACTAGGAGTAACATCAGCCAAACCCCTCAGCTCCACTCATAGAAATGAACTTGGATTTTTCCAGTAGTGTCACTGGGGTTATTTGTTAATAACCTGATAAAATATTCCTGGAAGTATTTTTCGGCTAACATCAAAGCATGCTCGGTGGAAATCCAGGGAATATTCATCATTGTGTCTCTCAAGCAGCCTGCTGCATTGCCGTGACTTCAAAGAGATTTTAAATGTCATAGCGGGTCTTATTCAAAAAGGATTATTGAAAGATATCACACATCTTTAGCAGAAGGAGAGACAGTGAGCGAGACGGAGGGTATGGCTTATATACTGTATGCCTAAAAGAGCATTTGGATATAAATAAAACATTGGGAATTAACAAGGAAGAAATACCAGACGTCATATCCTGATATTCATAAACAATGGGGAACATTGTCTATCCTTCTCCAATTCTTCCCTTGACAAAAAAAAACAGCTTTCTATAATGTGCTTTAGTGTCTCTGAATGTGATTATGTACTTGCATGTACTTTTTTATTGGCTGCTGTTATAGGTCCAAATGATTGTCAAAATGAAATAGCTAATTACTTTATGAATGGGCAAATGCTGATGGGTGTGGAATCAAGAAGGTTAAATATCATGCATATGGTTTCTTAGCAGCCCACCTCAAGATATATTTAGCTGTGTATGTTTAGTGAAGGTGTTACGTATAGTACATCTGATTACTGTAAGCTAAGCTAACTGTTGGGCCATTGATGAGCTGGCCAGACTGAGGCCATCAATTGGCTAAAGGGGCCAGTGGCAGGTTTCCATAGAAATGAGTGTCTGGACACTCTTAATGCCCTGAGACTGGATATTGACTTTGGATTTGGAGGAAATGTAAGCAGCACTCAGTGTGTGTGTGTGTGTGTGTGTGTGTGTGTGTGTGTGTGTGTGTGTGTGTGTGTGTGTGTGTGTGTGTGTGTGTGTGTGTGTGTGTGTGTGTGTGTGTGCGTGTGCGTGTGTGTGTGTTTGTTTGTTTCTGTGTATGTGCAAATATGTGTGTATATCTCTGTGTTATACAGAGGGAATGAGAGACAGAGAGAGAGAGGGAGGGGGGGGGAGAGAGAAGGAGCACAGCCCATAGCATTTCTCATCACGCTCGCATCTCCTCAATCACATAAAAAGCAGCCTCCTCTTCAGTGTTTCCGTGACAACCCTTGAGTCCATCTGACATCAACAGGAGAACAAACCTCAAGCTGGACCGAAAGAATGCCCTTCACAATCCACTGGCACACACAGGATACTGGATTTGTCATTGCTGCCAAGAAGCCATGCATGATTGATGTCATTATTCAGACAGGTAATTGGCTGTGACTGAGGTACGGTGATTTGATGATTCCACATCACAGGTAACCTCCACTGGCCCATTTCTGCACTATACATTTTTCAATATCAACACTTAGTACACGTTTATGAGTAATTTCAGGCTCCAGCAGAGAGACTGAGGACAGATGAATGGATCGGCTGCCACTGTCACCTTTTCACCCTGACAGAAAACCAGCGAAGGCGGGGAGCTGGTGGAATGGCAGCGACAGTCTCTCTCCCCAACCACAGAAGGGGCCCAGTGCCCACAGGGACCCCAGCTTGAGTCTGCCGTGAGGTCACTTCCTGAACCCACTCCCCATTTCCAGGCGCGTAGGAACGTAGTAAGCATTGGGGGGGACAAGAATGAGGTCCGTTGCGCGCGCAAAGCGCGCCGAAATTTTTTTATATTAATAAATAAAGTGGGCGAATTATAAGTAGCCTAGCCTAACATAGGAGATAAAAAAAAACCTATTGCTGAAGTTTTAATGGCCCTCTGTAAGATGCCGCTTTGAAAATATGTATTTCAGTCTTTTTCTTAACCTATTTTTGGAACTGGGAAGAACATCTGCACATAGGCTATTCAGAACACATTTCTTCCCTGAAAACGCACACAGCTAGTCTTTAGGACAACTTAAACTGACTCCCCCACCCAGGTAAAAAAAAAAACTATTGAAAATATACTTTTTCAGAGTGTAATAAGTACAGTGTGTACTTTTTTCGTCAAATCCAAGTATATTTAAGTATATTAAAGTATGTATTAAGTTCATCGTAATACAAACTTCACTATACTTCAAGTGTGTAGGGTATGCTAAATTGGAACAACTATTTACAAACTTCAAGTGCACTGAAGTACACTAATTAAAATGAGCAATTAAGCATACTTACAGTACAATTACATTGTATGACCATTCTAATAGAAGTACACTTAAAAAATAATTGGAGCTCAACTTACAGTTCAGTTTAAGTACATTTTGTACATACTGTTATCATACTAAGTATTACTATAAAGTATGTTAATTTAGTATGCCTCTTTAATATTTCAAGTGATCTACAAATGCACTTCCGTACTATATTTAGTGCATTTAAAGTGTCCCACTATGACAATGATAACATATTTCAAGTGAAGTTCAATTACAAGCTAAACATCATAGACACATACTTTCAGTGCAATATTATTATATTTTATTGTAGAAAAGAACTGTCTTTGAAGTATATTTTATCTGTACTTTAATTCCCATATTGTTATACTTTGGCATACATGTCGATATTACACTTTAAGTGTATTACATTACAATTAATTTCAAGTGCATTACAACAGATTACAAATCTCATTTCAGAAAGGGAACTTTATTACAATAAAATTACAAAAATACATAATTCAAGCAAAGGATATATAATGCTAATAACACAATAACAGGAACATAACTACACATCACCATTCACATTTATTGAATATTACAACACGCAAATGCAGCAAAGTCCCTGAATTTGCATGAATTGGTGAACGTGCAAGATCACAAAATCATGGAGGGCCTGCACAATGCTAATGAGGGATCGGTTCAAGGTACTTCAGTCATAGTACCATGTCTTCACTGCAAGTCTCACTGCTAGTGCGTGGTGAGTCGCTTTGGCTGGAGGAAATAGATGAATCTGCCATGTTGTTTATGACTGCTTTCAGTGATGACACCAGTCCTGGCAGCTCTAAAACAAGGATGCAATATAAAAAGGGTCAGTATCACATTATGATACAAAGAATAAGTATCACATTGTGTCAGAAAATAGAGCATATACAGCGAGGATAAGTATTGGAACCCATGCTAAAGTTGACTAAGTATGTGCTCCCATATGTTAAATTCCCATAGAGGCAGGAAGATTTCTATCTTTAAAAGCCACTTATTTCATGGATCCAGTATACTAGGCATCCTGATAAAAGTATCCTCAGCCTTTGGAATTAAAATAGCCCCACATCACATACCCTTCACCATACCTAGAGACTGGTATGATGTTTTTTTTTTTCAGTTAGCCTATTAGCCGGGTTGGCATTGAGCCCAATGAGCATCAAACCAGCTAATAACTGAAAAAAAAAAGGTCAGGTGAGGTCAGGACTGTGTGCAGGCCAGTCAAGTTCATACACACCAAACTATATCATTCACGTCTTTATGGACCTTGCTTTGCACACTGATGCACAGTCATGTTGGAACAGTAAGAGATTTTGGACAATTCCATGCTCCCAACTTTGTGGGAACAGTTTTGGGAATTGCCCCTTTCTGTTCCAACATGACTGTGCACCAGTGCACAACGCTAGGTCCGCAAAGACATGGATGACAGAGTTTAGTGTTAACTGGCCTGCACAGTCCTGACCTCAACCCAATAGAACACCTTTGGGATGAATTAGAGCAGAGACTGAGAGCCACCTCGTCCAACATCAATGTACAACCTCACAAATGCGCTTCTGGATGAATGGTCAAAAAAGCTATAGCTGCAAAGGGTGGACCAACATCATATTAAACTCTATGAATTAAGAATGGGATGTCTATTGACATCACTATACTTTTGGCAATATAGTGTACGCCGATGCAAGCTCTATAGTGCTTCATCAATGAAAAATACTGTCCGTCTCCACGACTTCTTTGATGCATTTTCATGCAGTAAGAGAGTCTGAGGTCCATTTTCACCGAATTTACACTGTTTTTTGGGATATTCATTTACACTTACCAGGTATTCCTTTGAGTTTCTCAGGGCCTTCAAGTACACAACAAGTGCTTGCAGGTGTCAAACTCTCAACGAGCCAATGATGGGATTCTGCAAAACAGGGAAATATAATAATAACACTACTTTACTTACACTTACAAATTAAGCATCTTAATGTTTACTACGCCTTTACCGTGCAATCCCCCAATGTTAACTTGGAGATTTGGGTATTGGGATGCAATGCCTGTTTACTGCTCCATGGATAGAGGAGTTTCAAAAGACTCTCAATACATTGGAAATGCATTATAAGATGTATGTAATGCTCATGACTTAGAGAGAGGTGGGGCATGTGACAAGGTGTGTTTACGTAATCACATGTAGAGGTTCATATAATGCATTTTAAATGTATTGAGAGATTTTTTGGAACACATTGATCTTCAATGCAAATCTATTCATGGGGTAGAAACAGGTAGTGCAACCCAAAAATGTAAATGTTAACATTCAAATTCGTCATGTCAGCATGGTCAAAAATGTTTCGTTGACAGGTGCATGTTACGGCCCTGTAGCTCATGGCCTAATATTGGTTTTCAAAGTGGGAGGCACAAAACAACTTCTCACTAACCCGATCAATGGCAGCCATGATCTCCTTAATCTTATGTCTTGTTTCTCCTCCCTTCCTATGGCACTCAGCAGACAGCCTGGAGCAGATGTCAAGTTCTGGCATAAACTTGGACTTCAGTTGCACAATGCGTGTGAAATTCTGCACATCTTGAACCATACGAGGGTAGAGGGGACAGAAAGAATGTACAAAACAACCCAGCATTTGTAGAAAGAATTACAATTAGCATACAGAAAACATTGATCTAAGTATGATATCTGCTTCAGTGACTATGAAGAGCATTCCATGCTTATAATAAACAGGGACAATGATAATAATTATGCACATAGGTATGGGTGTCTACCGCAAAAGTAACCATGAGCTAACCTGTAATGCTTCTGTAAGAGAGACCTCAATGACGCTGATGTCTTGCACTCTGCACTCCCACGTCTGTGGAGAAAGTATATCAAACTCAACAAATTTACACCATGCAAAACTATAATAATATCAGATTACTGAAATCTTTTAGAATTTGAATTAAAAGTTGGGAAGAAAACATTTAATTACATTGAGGCTTGTTTGTGATTAACAAATCACTCAAACATTTAGAGTAGGCAGCCTCTACCATGATCATGAAAAACTTACTTGCTTTACTCGTTTAATATACTGTAGAAGTCGAATGAGAGCAAGTAGCCTACAATAATGCTGATCACATCATACAAAAATAATGATAAGTCTAACGTTTGTGTAACTTGTCCTTCAAAGATAGTCTGCACGTGATAAACGTTACAGAGAGACTAGGCAAGATGGTGTGGTTTGCTACACGGACATTCAAATAATTCAAATGTTTGTGGACTAACTTTAGTGTCTGTAACAACGCAAATTGTTCATGACACATAAGGACAATTTGGTAACACAGACTGGCCTGCACCTACGTTTAAACATTAAACTTTTCAGATAATAATCTAACTATTAGTATTCTAAGCCTAACACATAAACATAGGCTGGGTTTGTGCGGGGCTAGCTAGCGGCTA
This sequence comes from Sardina pilchardus, assembly GCF_963854185.1. Classification (NCBI taxonomy): domain Eukaryota; kingdom Metazoa; phylum Chordata; class Actinopteri; order Clupeiformes; family Clupeidae; genus Sardina; species Sardina pilchardus. The sequence continues at coordinate 16,097,732 of NC_085016.1, forward strand.
TCTTATGTTAGCCGTTAACTGCTAGCTGCATGAAACAGCAAACACATGAAGTCGTCCTGACCTGGTCACATCCATGAACATTCAATTGCGTTTTATGAAACAAACCCATCAAGGCATAACCACCCCTATTTTCGGCAGGGAGTAAAACTGACCTGGGAAACATGATACAATTCTAACGTTAGCCTGAGATGATTAGCTGTTAGCTACTTAGCCGCCCACATGAGATCTGCTGAACCTCATGTGGGCGGCTAAGTAGCTAGCAGCTAATCATCTCAGGCTAACGTTAGAATTGTATCATGTTTCCCAGGTTTGTTGTCATGCTAAACTCCCTAAAATTACACCGAACTCAAAATAAGAACACTGTGTGTTTAGCAAATACATACCTTACAATCCACGAGTGAGGGAGAAGAGGCAGACCTGCCACAGCCAGAGACCCTCGTTTGTGCGTTTTGAAATAATGCTTCTACGGCGACCATAGAGTGACATATTTCCTCCAAACACGAATGCATTTCGTATAACTGACTCCTTTTCACCTAGAAACCTAATTTTATTGTGTAAATCCTACGAAAAAGGATTCATTAAGATGAGCAATAGTGAGATTTCATTTTTTTGAGAGTGAGTACTGCCAAGTAGGCTACTGAGATTCTGATACTGAATTGACATGTAAAAACAATATCTGTAAAAATAATTAGGCTACTGTTCTTAAAGTGACTTTTCTGTCAATCAAGTGTTTATTAATACATGGTGGTGATAGTGTAGACTTATGTATTCCCTCACCAAGATGTGGAGCCAAATGAAAAAAATATAATTTGTACAAAATAAACTTACTTCGTCCACACTGCAACATTTAATCACATTACTCTTTCAGAAATCAGCCTAACAATGTAAAAACACTTTCCATTGGTAGACTACAGTAAATTGATACATTACCACCAATTAGTTGAAATCAAATGTACACTTTCAAAAAGTATACTAACTCTGTATTACAAATAAGTGCACTTACTTAAAGTGCATTAAATTATCACTATATATTTTTTATATTTTAACATATTTTGTGAAAGTATTCCGATATACCACTAAAAATGCACTTATTTTAGAGTGTACTGTACAAAGTGTACAGAAGTAACACTTCTAATAAAGTGAGATGATAGT
>NC_085016.1:16103883-16108883 GCF_963854185.1 Sardina pilchardus
AATGTATCTTGTTTGCCTGGTTTTGCCTTGCTTATTTGCATTTGATTTATCACATCATGAATATCGAAGCACTCTCTCTTCTCTCTCTCTCTCAATCTCTCTCCTTTACAGAATGTCTTGAGGTCTGCTGAGTCGGAGAGCGGAAGAGAGGAAAGGGGTGTTGTGGGGATTTGTGCAGTTTGATAAAAATTTGTGCCAAGCACAAACCAAATAGCAAAAACAGGGAATGAAAGCACCAGAGTATAACAACAGGGCTTGGGCAGTGAGCAGTAGAATATGGGCAAGCTGCATGGCCACATTTCTATATCTTAGAATATCTACACTACCTCTTATCTCTCGTGAGTAGGATTGAGAGAGAGAGAGTTTTTTGTGCCAGAAGTCAGTGATCACTGCTGTGATGGTAGGAGAAAGGATTAGATGGAATGGATTCCAATGGGTATGTAGTAGACGGGAACTGGGATTCATCACTCTTAGTGAGAAGGGCTGATGAAGAGAATGATGTGCCTTACTAAATACATGATAGTGGAATACTTTTGGTTTGTGTTACGTTCATTTGAAGATGCTCAAAGGAGATTTGTTCGTAAGGAGCATTTTTGTAAGGATTACCAAACATAAGCCCCCCCTGCCAGTGGTACTGACTAAGTTATTATTTATGTTTTATCTCCAATTACTGGAAGATGCTCGAACACTCTGCAAACAATAAGGAGAGCCTCCTCTGTATTCTCCGAGAGGAGACAAGAGAGTAACAAGGACAGAAGTAGCCTGTCCATCTTGCAGCGCCGGAGAGACCCCTGTGGAATCATTCATCACCTCTATGGTCTTGGCAGGAGCCCAATGGCCGGGAGTAAATACACACCGCGCTACATTACCGTGGCGGCGGACAGTGCGGATCCACTCTTGAGACGCCCATAAAACATCCATCAGCAGCGGCAGCAGCGGCGGCGTCGGCCGTTCCACCTGGCGCGGACGCTCGACTCCGATGCACATCAAAGGTTAGTTAAGGTGAAGAAGAGCAACGGAGCCCGTGTAAAAGGATACCAGCGCATTGCATGCTGTTCTTTGTCAAGGATGTGCGCCCACTGAAGAAAAAGTCTTTAAAAAGTAATTTTGTGCTGTGGGAGACAGATTAAACAGTAATCAAGACGCCGTTCTCAGGAAGGGAGAAACACTCAGCAGTGAAAAGATAACAATTGTTTAAAAAGCACTTAAAAGCATTATAATTACCAGAAAGAAGATTGCAATGTTTGTAATTGCAACTATTATGTTGGAAAAGGAGGAAGCAACATAAAACTCACAATAAAAGATGTGAACAAAGAACAGCAAACATATGGTAGATCAACTAGTATCAAGAGACAGCAAATGACATTACAGAGGGCTTATCCCCTTTTTCTGTTGAATGCTCTGCATATGCATTATGAATAACTAATACATCAAATTAATCAGAAGTATGTATCTTCTAATCAAATCAATCAGAAGTATGTGCCTTGTAATCAAATTAATCAGAAGTTCAATCAGGGGTGCGTTTCTAGAAGAGTTAGCAACGGCATTGCTAAACCACTGTGGTGTGACGCAACTTGCGAGCAAACAACGACAGTGTTACACCTGTTTCCAGAAAGCATCGCACCTGTGTAGCAATTCGCTACCTCCGGTGCTCGAACACCGTGTTCCAACAACGTTGTTGAGGATGCAGCGGCACATTTCATTGGTGGAAAAAGTGGCAACGTATAATACCCCACCCACTAGAAATTCTCTGTGACTGGGTGCCTATCATTTGTCTTTTATAGATCCTCTCTCGTGGTTCAGCTGTTGCGCGTCAGAACATTGCGCGCACGGTCAAAGTTAGCATCTTACCTCTCCATGTCACTTTTAAGAGTAAGAACAGGCAAACCACACACAGCAATAGGTTAGACCCTATATATATTTAATTGCTTTACATTGAGTGGCCAGGAACACAACATGAGTATATAGTTCCACGGCATTACTTATTAGGGTTATTTCCACGTTTCAGTCCGAAACAAAAGCATGTGTGATGCATACGGGATTAGAACCAGCGACGTTTGGCTGAGAAGTCATCTGCCTTAGCCACTGTACTCATGAACGATGTGTTTGGATTAAGGGTTTGTAAAAACCAAAATAGTAGCCTACCAAAACGCAAACCAGCACGCAAATTAACACAAAGTAATACAAGTAGCAAGAATGAGCCCAACAGGGGAGTCAGTCTTTTAATTTATATTGGCCTACAGCATAGCGCAATCTTTGAGTCACGAGAAAAACAGCAACTTTTTGCTGGGAGCTTGTGATTTTTGATTAGGCGCTCCTGACACTGACGACATCACCAACCGGAACTCCCAAGGTACGCCACAGGTGCGACTGTCCAGGGACCAAATTTTGCGTCCTTGTTTGCGATTGAGAGTTTGAACTACCTTTTGTAGAAACACCAAATCCAAGAACGACGGAGCGAACTCCCAAGGTTGCGAAGCAAGTTAGCATACGACGCTTTCTAGAAATGGAATGGTTCTTTATATCTATGGATGGTTCCATGGAGAGTCAAAACTCTGTGTTGAACCATTACATCAGGCAAAAGGTTCTTCACATTGGAGATGGTTCTTCAGAGCCTCAGATCATAATGGGCAAGGCCTATTATGGCATGTCATTATGCCATTCATTAAATGGTTCTTAAGGACTGTTTCCTCATTGGTTCTTTGAGGCACTGAAAAAGGTTCTTCTATTGCATCACTCTGAAGAGTCGGTACAGGTCCCATTATTTGTGTGAGTTGAGTGTATGTATCTTGTACAGATTTTTAATATATGCAATTTTACTAAACTTAAGTGAACCTTATTTGACATCTCTCTCCATTTTGGTCAGAATAGCACCTGGTGTGTGTACAAATTGCCTTCATTGTCAGAAGTAGCCAAGGGCCCTGTTGTTTCCGAATGCTGTGTGAATATTTCATCATTACACATTCAGTCAATGTCAAAGTCAGACGTCCTATTTTTTTTCCTTCTCTCTCATAGTTCTATTCTCCCCTCAAGGCCCACTGTTTTTAATAGACAATAAATTCTTCTTTCATATGCAAAAGAAACCCCCATATGCGCTCGATCAAATGTTTAAATTCGTCTGATAACTTTTGAACAGGAAAAAGAAAAAAGAAAACAACAGCATGTACATGTATGGCTAGATCTTCTGGGCATATTATGCAGCCACAGGCATCTGCGACACACACACACACACACACACACACACACACACACACACACCAACGCACCACCTCCCCCAGAGCCTCCACCGCACAGGTACCGAGTGGCTAATTAGTCTCTGCGACGACGACACGGAACAGTATGTGGTCTCGAGTCATTTGTCTATCTCACCACCCCCCCTCCTCCCGATCACTGCCACCAGCACCACCTCCTGCGGAGTGATGTGTGGCCGTTCTCGGCGCGGACAGCGGAGATCTTTATTCGGTAAACACAACATCCGTCATCTCAATCAGCCAAAAAAGCCACGCCGCTAAATCACAGTCAACCAACACCATCCATTTTTGCCTGCGATTCTCAATCAGTGACAACATCAATGGGGGGGGGGGACAGACAGGGGCGGACTGAGACAAAAAATCGGCCCTGGCATTTTGGACCAGACCGGCCCACCTTATTCGCTATAACGCAAACATTTTCAGTCTTTTGAATGTGTATACAACTGTGGGTTGGTGCTCTACGATGTGCTTGGGCCAGCCCAATGTCAATCGGGCCGTCAACTGATCAACTGTCTGGCTTATGGGCCGGTCAGAAACAATAACATATAGATTTAAAAAAATAAAAAAAAACTGTTGGACTCGGGACTATCGGCCCAAATAGCACCGCGGCCCACCGGGAAAGTGCCCGGTATGCCAGATGGCCAGTCCACCCCTGGGGACAGATGCAGATATACAGACACGACACTTGTTTGTCACCGCTGGGTGTGTTGGGTGTATTATACTATATTAGCATGGCATAGTATGAAAAAAGCCTACATACTGGATTTATTTGGAAAGACATACAGAGAAAGAACAAACTACCAAACTCCTTATCAATCTTAAACACAAGGCCATTCTCACCACTGCAATTGGAGACAGGCTTCTATTGAGCTAGATTATGGTCTTATCTGCATTCACCAGTAACATGAAGTCATTTTCCCAGATTAAAGAAGACTTTGGACCTCTGAATACTGACTTATTTGGGTTTCTTCTTGAGAAATCAGACAGTAGCTCAATAAGCATGAGGACACCATTAAAAGTTGCTCATCGTCTGAGATAGGAAAGTTCAACTTCAGGAGGAAAGACTCGAATGTTAACTCACTATGCCTTGCATATCAAAACAAAAAGAAAAAGAAATTGAATTCCACAGAATTTGGGTAGACATTTCGTCTGAGACACAAAAGTTGAAGAGTTGAATTTAAATGGAAAGTTAAATACTTCATGAAACCTCAGGCACCACTACTGTTGAAATTGTGGGGGAACTGGTAGAAACATTGTCCATACTTTATGGTTATGTGCAACTAAGAAAATATTTGAATCATACTCAACACTGATGGATATATGTAGAATACTGATTCCCTGGGATCCACTAGCTGCTTTATTGGGAAATGTCCCTGAGGGTTTAGAGCGCAGTGATGCCAATTGGCTGAAGTGCACTCTCCCATTTTCAGTGTGCGTAGAATGGAAGAACTAAAAACTTGAGACTCCAGAGAGGGAGAAACTGAAGGGATGGAGTACTGCCTTGCTAGTAATGTCTTGAAACAAGAGAGCAAGTAACTCCGCCTCCTTTTATTGCCCCTCCCCTCTTTTGCATTTTGATTTGTATGTGTGGTATGTGGTATCAAGAAAAAACAGAGGCTGTATTTTGCCTAAACTCACCTTTACATATCTCTGTTTGGGAGTTACCACCTTATGAATACTTTATGTATAGCAAATAATACATAGCTCTGTGAAATGTGATGTTTTTGTAGATAACGATGAGGCAGCACT
>NC_085016.1:16113883-16133883 GCF_963854185.1 Sardina pilchardus
TCCTCCGGGGAAATGGCACTCCTCATTATCCAACCGCACGCGTCTGCTTTAGAAAGGCTAATGGCCGTGGCCAGACCACAGCTCCGCCCGCTCCCGTCGGGGGCACCTACCCAGGAGAAATGCCATTCGGATTCACCCCGCGGGTTGTCCTGGGCAACGCGACTTTTGGCTGTCGTCACGTAAAGAGTGTAGAGGACACGATGTAGCCTACATGAGCGTGTTGTAGGCGTCTAATGCAGGAGGGATAAAGGTCATCACTAAAGCAATAGTCTTGTAGGTCAACTGATTGAGAACAATGTGGTACACACACAAAGGTCATGGGTTTTGTTGTTGAGCTCACAAACAGAACGATAATAATGTCACCCCACCCAATTCTTACAAAGATCACTTTGAATAAAAACATCTTCTAAGTAAACGAATCACCTGTGAATGACAAGATATGGAGGATGTTGTCTGGAGGCTTAACTTTTAAATCCTGGGCCTTCATTTGGATTAATGACTTACAAGCCCAGGAATTGATGCCTTGCCTTTGGTCAGTTCTACAGCGTATCTGTAATGAAAGCCAATATTGGACTTGTGCATTGATTTATTCCAAAAGGGTTTACCAAAGGGTCAGCTAAGTATACATGTCACCTCAGCTGCAGATGTCTTTCAATTGATTCACAGACTTAAAAATGTTTCACTTTCGTATCATGAACTTTATCTAAAGAATCTTTTTTTTCCCTCACAAAACATTGCCCCAAACTCAAATTCCTATCCTATCAATTTAGTTCAGCCACTAATCATTGCCCACAAAAATGACAAAAAGTAGCTTGAGGCATATTCAGCCATTAACACAATCTTGCCAGGTATATCGATCAAAGAGAGAGGAATGAGAGAGGCAACACGGTTTTACCATGTTGACTGTTTCTCTTTCTCTAATACTATACGGAAGTGCTTGTCACAGTGCCGGTTTGATTAATGTCGAGGCTATTGTGACTATACATCATCAACAGAGATGCAGAGACTGCAGATGATTAGATAGTGTTCTTTCTCTATGATATCTCTCTCTCTCTCTTGCTCTCTTTCTCTTACTCTCTCTCTCGGAAGAGGCTAAAGCACGCACAGTGCAGTTTATCTGATAAGGGTTTTTAAGGGGATTTGGAGAGATATGTGATAAGGGTGGAGAAATGCTGTATTTTTCAGCATAATTTCCTGGTAGCGGAGTGTGAGTGGATGGGGTCACTGTTTGCGAAATTCTATTTATCTCACTAGTTGCATTAGAGACACATTATCCACTTTAAAGACGTCCGATTGAAATAAGAGAGGAAATAACAGGCCATTTCCTGAAAAAAAAACCACAAATGTGATTATTAAGAGTTACAATTGATGTATTACATATTGAAGAGATGAGAACTTTGACTCATAATATGTTGTTTTATTTCTTTCCTTTCCCTTCCTATCTTTGTATACACCTTTTAAATGGACAACGAAAACACCATTATTCTGTTTTGTGAAGGTAAATTGAATTCACCCCCATTCCCACGATAAATATGCCCATTTTTCTACCTAACCAACATAAACACTTGTTGGTTGTTGATATATTGGTATTGCAACCCCCCTATGAATAAATTGGCCAATTGTTTTCATTTACACTGGCTTTCCCAAAAAACTAGTATTGCTTAGTTTTCGACCAGAAATAGCCTTCTGCTTCTTCATATTTCAGTGCGGTATATGGTGCAACCACAAGGCCAGAAGACATGAATGCTAAAAAAAAGTTATGGATGATATTACATTGTATCACTGGACATCTGTGATAAATGACTGCACATATACTGCTAAAGGGATATGCTTGGACCCAACAGACGAGAGGGGTTTTCAGAAAAGAACTATGGCACATCTAAGAGGATAATAAATCTTATTTTTTTGTTTGGTCAGTCTCGGAACCAAAGAAGCTTGTATGTAGAGCCATTTTGGACTAGCTTGTGTGAACGAGCCTCAAGCTTGACAGGAACCAAATTCCGCTGCATAGCTTGCAAACAGCCCCGATACATTATACAAAGATTAACGTACATACACTTATATGCCCATACACAAAAACATACAAAGACACACATACACACACACACACACACCACAGTACTGGTCTATTTCTATAAGTGTGCAGACGGCGGATAACCCTGCTTAACCTCACACGCACACGCACACACACACACACACACACACACACACACACACACACACACACACACACACACACACACACACACACACACACACACACTCTGTGAAAAGAGGTGGGTGGAGAGACAGAGAACACTGGGACTCTAGGATCACAGACATCTGGAGAGCAGGCTTTAAGAGCTCTGGCTGCAGAGATGTACTTAAGATGTTAAACCCTCAACACTCTGTCTTAGCCAGGTGTTCCAAGGGTCAGGCTGAGGTCGGGCTCCCTCTCCTGAACAAGGGCCTGGCTTTTGTAAGATACTGGCGCTGAATTGGAAGAAAAAAAGTTTGCTCCTCTCTTGATTTGAGTGGGTTTTTATTTTCATAGATGGTGAAAGGGGAGACTTGGGTGAACCATAATCCGATCAGGAAGTCCTAGAGCAAGGAAAATGGTTCAGCGCCAGGGTTTATGCTAAACAGGGCAGCCATTGGGTCTCCAAGGAACTACTTCTCTATATTAAGCCCAGCAAAAAAAATCGTGAAAGTATATCGTCCCATTTGACTAACAGGGCAACCTCTAGCAGCAACTCTTCAAACACAATAACATATACATTATCAGCATACAGTACATGGAAATTGTGTCCCACTTTCTATCAAGAATTCTCACTATAGAGTATTTGAGTCAATATATGAATATATTGCAAAACATTTCACAAGAATACGAAACAAATTGTGATCTGTATCTTTAATAAAATATGTTTCCATACATATTGAAAGGCACAACACACATTGGATGAGAGTAATCAGTTACTTATTTCAACAGCATTGAAATGCCTTCGAGATGATAGGCTAGCACATCCCTTCACTGGCCTCTGAAACCCCATGTATCCAAACTAGTGACACGTCGCATCTTTCTCTCCACCCTAGCCTTCTGAGGTTCACATACAGCATTCGGGGCGTCACACAAGCCATTAATCACGGGACTCCATGCAAGCACTCCAGTCCACACACCACCACCGTAACCTACAGTGTGGTGAGAATGCCGAGACACACTATTACTCCTCAGTGTGTAACACGGAGGACAAATGCATGTAGAGTGAGTGTGAGTGAACTACAGAGAGAGAGAGGGAGAGGGAGAGGGAGAGAGAGAGAGAGAGAGAGATGTGGGAAAAGAAAGCAAGAGAGACAGAATTCCATTAACCACAACTGCTAGGTAATCCAGAGCACGTTTCAGGCCTCGCATCTTAGCCAAGCACCTGGGGACCATGCAGCGGCGCCACGGCCCCCACTCAGAGATGAGATGCAGAGAGGGGACAGATGTGCTCTCTCTCTCTCTCTCTCTCTCTCTCTCTCTCTCTCTCCACTCGCCCCAGCTCGCTCCGTGGACGCCTCCAGTTAGCACTTCGTTGTCATGCCACACACCTCAGCAAAACGGCAAAGCGAACTCGCCATTAAAGCAATTCTGTTTCTGGCCTCATTACTGTCTCCATCTCCCTCTCTCTGGAACAACACTGGGAATGTGTGTGTGTGGAGGGGAAGTTGATTGGAGAAAAAATGAAGGTGCGCTCAAAAAAAATTGCAGTCTATCCACATCAGTCCGAAAGGATTTCACCTTCATCTTTTACTTCGTACAACAACAACAAAAAAATTGCATTTCCCTCCGGAACTCAAATAGAACGAGGTGGTGCTCCGGTGTGGGCGGCAATTTTGGCAGCTGAACAAACAGCTCAGCTAATTTCTTTTTCTTTTTTTTCTCTCTCTCCCCCGCCCCTCCGTCTCATCTAGAGAAGGAGTTATTGAGCATCTGATTGCCTCCATTGATTTTTATTTGTATCGGTTCGTCACTGGCACGAGCTCAGCACAAACTCAATATCCTCGCCTTGCGTCCAATATCGCATCTCAGCTGAGGAGTGTGATTTAAACCCAGGGCACTCTGGCACCCTACGTCTCCTCAGATAGCAACCAACCACACACACACACACACACACACACACACACACACACACACACACATACAAACACACACACCCTCCAACACACACACACACGCACATGCACACACGCACATACACACACACACATACACACACACACACACACACACAGACACCTACACACACACACACACGCACACGGACACACACACACGGACACACAAACACACACACACACACACACACACACCAACACCGCCCATTCCTGCTTAGTCTGTCAAAATCGAATCCACTCAGCACAATTTTTCAATACGCCCTTCTGAGAATTTCATAAGAGCCTTTATTATCATAGGAGTTGTCCTCCGTCTTCCCTTGGTGTTGACGAGACAGCCCGGGCGTATTGGATATACGCTCACATGAGGAAAAAAAAAAACATAAGAAAAGAAAAAAGAAAAACAAAAGCACTAAACAACAGCCGAGATTGCTGGCTTAGTTCATATGCGGCGGCGGCGGTGGGGTTCGGGGTCAGCGCGCTGGCCCGACCTTTGTTGTTCTGACGTGACGGGTTGCCCGCGCCGCGTTTGATGAGAGGGGAAAAGGGCACGCTGGCAGCGTGCGGTGCAGAGGGTGATGGCGATTGAAATCAGCTCTCTCTCCTCTGTTAGAAAGAGAGAGAGAAAGAGAGAGAGAGGGAGGGAGAGAGAGAGAGAGGGAGAGAGAGAGAGAGAATACAGTGGATTTTTTTTTAGCAGAGGTTGCATTTGTCAAAAGGAAAGGACAGGCTCAACACAGTAAATGTCAGCTGGAGAGGGATGCAGTGATCAAGCTAAAAGCTGACAGCACAAGGAATACACACACAAACACAGACACACACACACACACACACTCTCTCTCTCTCTCTCTCTCTCTCTCTCTCTCATACACACACACACTCACACATACAGTTACACTCTCTCTCTCTCTCTCTCTCTGTGTGTGTGTGTGTGTGTGTCTCTCTCTCTCTCATACACACACACGCACACACACACACACACACACCTCCCTACCATTAGTGTAATGGAGTCTTTGGCCTGAAGACATTTCAACACATTTTAAACGGCTCTTGATATTTTAGTTTGTTATTTCAGGTTCAGTGGCAAATAGTGTAAAGTCGCCACTGTGCCTTCCAAATGACAAGGCTACGGGCCAGAGGAATGCAAAGAGTGTGACTGTTTATTTCCATGGGGAATTTGTAGTTTATTTTGAATTTATTTTTCTAGTTTGTCTTTAAGTAAAATATCTGTGATCACTGCAAATCTGAGCACCAGTGCCCCGTTCCTTAGAACAGCTTTCACAGCTCATATTCCCAGGACGTTCGCATCTCATATTCGCAGCATTATACTGTATTCACTTCCAGCTAACTCATAAGCTTCCCATTTTTGGTTTTGCAGTGACATCCGACTCAAAGGACTGTTGTATGACAAAATGTAAATATGCATTACAGACAAGGTGGGTGTTTATTTCACTGTGGCTTTGAACAGATAACCGCAGGGTGTGAACATGGAGGCTGGAGACAAAGGAACTGCAGAGGATTGGCTGCTCAAACAGAATGCTCACTATTCAACTTGCTCCAGCGCGCTGATTCAATGGGTTGAGGTACGTTCGCTAAACAAACCGCAGAGCCAAGCGGATACGTAACATTTGCAAATATATCTGATGCTGAAACAAACAGATAGACTAAAACTACTGTAACATCAACAAGCACGACTGTGGGTACTTGCCAAGTCTTCAGGTAAACTTTCAGGTGAGCCCCTTGAGATTCAAAGCAACAGAACTCTACATCCACAGCATGTTGTGTACTTTCACAGCAGCTCAGCGCTGGGCAGTATTCTGTGAAGATATAACAACAACATCTTTCCTCTAAATGGATTCCGAGTGCATGGCTCCGTAATGACACACGCCTGCATTAGCCATGGATGAAATATTCCATTGTCGGAGATCTGAGCAGAGTACTTGGGTAATGACAGATCATTTAATACCTATTACAGCCCCCATGCACTAAATAGTCACTCAACGCTTCCCACATTTAGGGAATCATCATAATTTTGCGCCTGTTTAATCAGAGTGCCTTGCACAGAAGACTTTGAGGCCCACAATGAAGAAAACACATTAAATTGTCCTTAAATACCCCCATATGGCCAACTGTCTCGTAAAGAAGACAGGAAGAGCACATATGTAACAGAAACGGAAGCCTTTGATCAAAACTATAGACAGGTTGGACATATCATACAGACAGAAGGATGACTATATAGGAGGGAAGAAAAATGTATCTGTAGTATGCAAATGTAGAGACAAGCTTACAGAGCACACCCACATAGAGAGAGAGAGAGAGAGAGAGAGGCGGAGAGAGAGGTAGGTAGACAGATAGACACTCTCAACGTGATAAGAGTAGGTGTACACCCCAAAGAGCCGCAATTATACTTTCTACTGCAGCATGAAAATCAGACTCAGAAACACAGATGAGCATCACTGAGAGAGCACTGGATCCTCCTCTTCACTTTAGGAGGGACAGCAGACTGGGACACAGGAAGGAAGTCATGGGGTGAGAATGAATGACAAGCCTATAGGGAAATAAAAGACTTTTGCTATAATTTAAGTGAGAACTTATTTGATCTTTAGCGTTGTTTAACACAACTGTTTTACCTGTTTTTTTTTTGGTTTGCTTTGTGTTAAAAATATGTTCTCTACATTTTCGGTGATATCATTTGGGACCAACTGAGAAAGAAAATCCATGACATTGACATTTCTCAGTCAGAGGAGTCAGCATCACTCAATACCTTGCATACCTTAGTCTCTGTGAAACCAGCAATGTCACCTTGAGGCCCACTAAAGGGACAAATAAAACATGTTTCCCGTGATGTATGATGATGTCATGGTTGTAGTCTAAAACAGCCATGACATTCAAAGACGCTGTTACAAAAGGAAGTCCGTATTTCATTACATGGCACAAGGCATTCAGAAGGGGAAAAAAATGATAGTATTTCAATCGATTGCAGCTTGATCATATCCTTTACAAACCACAGATCAGGATGGTTCATCACAACAAACGCTGCTTCACTTACAATGCTTTTGCCCTCATTCCCCTCAATCCGTTCAAAAAAAAAATACTGGCATAGTCCACCAGAAATCAAATATGTAGTAAATAGTGTGTATAACTCTAAAACAGATCCTAGAACATTAATGTTTGTAATTGGTATTCTCCTTAATGTAGTTTTACCAGTATTTAAAACTCCTCACAGTCTGTTAAGTATTGTATTGTTTTTATTTGTATATCGCTTTTGACAAAATAGTTTGCCAAATGCCATAACCACTGAGCAGCCACACCGTGTGTGGAATTTGTATTAATCTAGAGAAAAGGGCTTATCAAAACCCACCTTCTCTAACACAAAAGCACTCTCTCATCAAAAAAAGTTCTCTGTTTATTTAGCTAAAGAGCACCTCTGCCGACTCCAACTCCTCCAACCCAGCAGCTCTTGTGTTGGGGAGGATGGGAATGTTGGCGTAGGTGGCCCAGTGTCCCCATCATCAGCATTCTGAACCTCACAGAGCCAGAAAAGTCTGTTAATTACACTGTAATCGCACTGTCGCAACATTAACTGCTTATTCGCAGCGAGTAATTGCATCCTGCCATAAACAAAAGACTGGCGTGGCAGAGCATTTCTGTCGCCTTGACAACAAGAGGGGAAAATCATTGTGATTAATCAAAGACAGAAGAGGAAAAGGGCTGCTGGGTGTTGTGTCGGCACAAACTAATACGCCAAGCTCAGCACAGTCCTGTTTAACACATAATCACCCTCAACCCTTCCACTCCAGATGCAAAATCAGTTTGATAAAAAAAAAAAGTTTTAAAAGTTTTGGACACTAGGAAACATGGTTCTTTTAAACAGAGTGGGTAACGGCTTTAGCCTGCTTTTTAGTGCCAGCTCTGAGTTGATGGCTAAATAGAGGGTCCAATTTGTGGCAAGCAGCTCACACATACACACACACACACACACTCTCTCTCTCCTTCTCTGTAAAATACGGTACAGACTCTTTTGGTATTGAATTATTCAGTGCAGCCTGGCAATAAAAACACAACTGAAACTCACTGACATTGAACTCTGTGTGCGGTTCAAGTCAGATTTGATAAATGGCATCACACATTAGAGTGGCTTGGCCAAACTATTATTCTGCAGGTGTATTTCGAGTCTCTCAGCTATTCTCCTTGTGTTTTTGATGGCGATGTGAAGTGTTATTCGGACCACAGTGGATTGAAATAGTAGAATTGTAAGAGAACTGTAAAAGCTTCAGTTTAGGCGCTGACTCAGTCTAACGTCTTACAAGAGACTGTACAGTGAAGGCCATGGAGCTATCTAGTGTTAAGCTTAAGAAAAATCGTGATTGGAGCCTTGAGTAAGTTGGGGTTGGGAGCGGTGTTAAACTGACACAGTGTAGGAATTCCCTTTTTGTTGATTTTTGGCATGGGGACATTTGGTACTAAGGTAGTATCCAATTTGTCAAGAAACAACAGAACAGGTCATGCTCCTACTTACAACAACAATAACCACATTTACATGGACACTTTTAATCTGACTAGAAACGGAATAACTGCTCAATCTGAGTAGATTATTATGTAATAGGTGGCATAGCCTGTTCGTCCATCTATCCATTCTCAAGGAAAAGCGTTTGAGAGCACAAGATCAAAATAGAACATAGGCCTACCTCATGTAAACAGATTTTTCAATCGGAATAATTTAATCGGAATGCCAATGTCAACGTAAATGTGCCTAATGTTAATGCTGGCAATGTAAATACTGGCAATGTCAGGCTGTCCGTTCTCTGTGTTATTATCAGAGTAGCTTCAAAATGAGTTTGGAACTGTGAGGTAAAAAATCTACATTGTCTTGCTTTAAGCTATCCTGAAACGGAAAGTGACTAGTAACAACCACTGATAATGTCTCATCACAAAATGGCTGACTAAAACATAGTGAAAAAGGGGAAAGTTTTGTGAATTTCAGTTTAGTTTTTTAAATTGCTACTGATACTTCTAAGAGCACAGACGCATGCACTGATACCCAATTGCACTGTTGGTGCTCTCATCTCCTTAAAGGTACAGACCCTAATTTACAGACTCTAATTTCTAGCGGTGCTTTGAGACAAGCTGAGACGACTGAAAGAAGCTCTTAATGTGGCTGTCAGGGAAATGTCAGAGCCGGCGTGCTCAGTGACTGTGACTGCGCTGTGCTGAAACATCCGCCGAAAGACAATTAAAACCTCGTCATTTGGTCGCCCCTCTTTCTTCCGTCTCAGAGGAACAACTCAAAAAGTATAGAAGGCTCGAACGAAAGGCTCCGCTACTTTTAGAGAGAGAATCTCTTGAAAGGCCGAGGCCTTGGCGACAAACTGAATAAAAAATATTTTCTCCCCCCCCGCCACCATCCCCTGAAGCTGCGCAAAGCTGAACTGTCGTGGGGGCAAGAGGCCACAGTGCAGTGGGGGAAGTATTTGACTGTCAGCACCGTGAAAGAAAAAGACGTCTGGAGCCCTGTGAGTGTAGGCCACGCGTCCCCTACGGGACTGGTTTATGCCTCAGCCCAGGGCCAATTCCTTAGAAAGTTGAGCCTGGTTTTTTAAACTGTCAGTTAGAAGAGGGGGTTGTGGTTCAGTGTGGGAATACTGTCTATCAATCTCTGCCCATGCCCATGCAACCAACATTTGTCAGAGTAAGCACTGTTGTTGGTATTGATAAGTTTACTCACAATATAAATCTACAACTTTAACCTGTTGGTTCATTTTTACAGCTACACAGTCATACACATCCTGGAAACTGTTACAGAAAAACTCTTTGTCTCTCTGCCTATCTCTCTCTCTCTCCCGAAGAAAGATGGTGGTGTGTTTTGTTTGAGTATGTTGTTCATTGTTCGTTTGATTCCACTGGCAGTGCAAAATCATGCTACAGTTTCGAGGGGTGAATACATGAATGAGTAATGACAATGAGTCCTCTGTATTCATCCCATGTTGATCAGATGAGCCTTCGGAGTAATGAGACAAATAATAATTAAAAGCCAAAATCTCATTAGATGCTGCGACACCTGAATCGGTGATCTGTCTGTCGCATTAAACATATTTGCTCCTCCTCCATCAAATGTTTCAGCAGTGTCAAGGGAGGCGTTTATTTTTTAACTGTATTTTAATGAGTTTTGCCATGAAATTCCAATTACAGTGCAAGGTCACGGCATTCATGTTTCACAACAGGTTTAGAAGCGAATTTCCTGTGTATGATGCTGACGTATTGGCAAATGCATTGACCACATTAAAATTTCATGGAATGTGGCCCTCTTTTGAGTCCCAAAACAGCACTCTGCAAAACAAAGAGTTAGGGGGGAAAACACATGAGGCTCATTTGTAAATGTATGTTATTACATTATGCATGATCTGGCAGAGACGTGCATGAAAGGTTTTAATTGATGGCCAAGGAAGGGGATGAATAATTGAACGCTGTTGTACAGCGGACATATTGAGCCTTGGACATTAAAAATGGTACACCCAAAAAGTCAATTTCTGTTGACATTCAACTTCAAATAAGATCACACGATGTTTGAAAATGTCACATTCTTGTCAGCGATTAGATTTATTCTGAAAAGAGCATTTTAAGATGGGATACCGACGGCAGGGTAACTTGATGATGATGACAGGATTTGGCCCAAATCTGGCCTTGAAGTGATGCTGAGATGGAGCTCTGTTCTGGGAAAAGATGACCTGGTCAGATACCTAGTGGAGCCAGTCAGAATCACATTAACCACTTAATTGCAGTGTAAAACCTACATTTGCATTGCATTTTACATTTATTCATTTAACAGATGCTTTTATCCAAAGTGACTTACGAAATGAGGAATAATATTCAAGCTACAATGCAGAGGAGAACTTAAAGGTAACAATAATAGCATTATGCAAAGGAGACTTTTGGGAGCTTCTTTGAGATAGAGAGGGACATCCCATCTCTGGTAGCGCTTGGTATAAAATCGTTCCACCATGAGGGAAGCACAAATGAAAATAGCCTGCCATGTGTGTAGGGGCTGCAGTGCCAGGTAGCATTCCTTGGGGGAACGTAGCAGCCAAGGAGTAACACAAGCCTTTATGAGAGCATTTAGGTACGGTAAGTAGAGAGCATTTAAGTGAGTAAGTTGCAACGTTAGGTTTTAGAGAAACACAATGATTGTCTCTATAAGTAATGTACAATTTATTGTAGAAAGCAGACAAATATTGTACTGTAAATAAGAATATAATGTAATTTAATGTCTGTGTTCAAGGGGAAAGTGTGCTACAGTATGGTAGATGGAGAGGAGTGAAATAAAGGGGAGTGAGGCCATAAGTGAGTTGCAGGAGTGAGAAGTGAAACACTGTGCACCACAGCACTACCTTACAAAACACTAACCAGGAGTGTGTGTGCTTGTGTGTATCAGAGTTTTGTTGTGTTATATTTTCTTGCCTTCTGAGAGTGAAAGACTGAGAATGTGCCATTGAAGAGAAAAGACCGTATAGAAATGAGCAGTGACCTCATTCCCGATACTAAGATCACAGCACTTGTTATGGTAAATTAACTGGAGCAGAATCAGCACAAACCTGGTGTCTGAAGATGGTGCATCCAAGCTAAATGTTGGAGCTAACTGACCAATCTCCTGCGCTCCCGAACATGTTCTCCCACTCACCCCCTCCAGAGCCCTGTGGGCCCGAGAGACCTCTGGGACGTCAAGGCCGAGCCTGTGTGTCCACCTCCCCTCTGAGGAGCCCTGAGACCGCGGCTGTCAAATGATGGGAGATAAGAGCAGACCTGGAGGGGAGGAGGGTGGAAATAACCTCTTCCTCCACTGACGCCCTCTTCTACTGAACCTTTCCACCGAACCTTTTTCTTTTTTTTTGATTTTTGCTTCTCTTTTTTTTCCCCTGGCGTGGCCAGTTCTGGTGCATAGGAGGGCCCTTTAACCCGGAGGAACCCGATCGTGATGAGGTTACCGGCCCTGGGCCCCCAGCTCTTCATCAGCCGCAAGAAGCCTAAAGAAGACTTTGACAGGAGGGTGAAAGGGTAACAGCGGCGGCCGCGGCCGCGGCAGCCTCGCCGGGAGAAGGAAGCAGAGAGTAGAGAAGAGAGAAAGAGAGAGAGAGAGAAAGAGAAAGAGAGTAGAGAGAGAGAGAGCGGAAATACAGAGATAGAGAGAAGAGAGAGATACGGAGATATGGAAGAAAAAGAAAGAGAAGCACACACCTCGCCTCTTCGTCCGGTCGGCGGGTGATTCAGCAGGGTTGCAACAGCGGTGGAGATTTGTGCCGAGCTGCTGCTCTCCACTCTCTCGCTTCTGAAACCCCCCAAAATATTTCTCTGGCCCACAAAAAAACAAGGTGTAGAGTGTAGATTGAAGCCCAGGGGACACAAGCACAGCTCTCACTCACTTCTCAGAACTTCACCCGAGGCAAGCAACAATAAAAGAAATGGAATCAATATGGCAGGCCTCACCCTCTTACAGTAAATCACAAATATGTATGGAGTTTTTTTGTTGTTGTTTTTGTCGTTGCCAAGTTGTCAGCATTAGCCTGTGTTCATGTGATCAGCATCAGGATACAAACTACACAAATTATTTGAATGCCACTGGTTAAACTGTCAATAGCATAAAGCCTGCACAACTTTAAGTTTATTGTCATGAAAGACATGGCAGACATACCCTCACACACTGAGCAGACAGCCCACCAGACTCTCCCTTATATTGATAGCAGCGACGCCTGTGAATTACATACAATCTCCCGTGAACCACATTTTTGTGAGTGAGACTCGGAGAGAGCAAGAGAGTGACAGACCTAGCGAGAGGAAATGACAGGTAGAGCATTCCGATTGGTCTCTCTTTGTGCTTTGCCGGTCGTGGTACCTCCATGAAATGAGTTTTTGCAGGGTGAGATAGAGACAAAATACAACATTCCATACAGTTCAATACATATAGTAATATACTACATATACAGCAGATCCCACGCATGCATGACCCGAGTGTAGTATCACTGTGTGGTGAATATGGTGGTACTACATTAGCTTGCTGTTCCGCAGTCTGACTGCTTGGGGGAAGAAGCTGTACCTAGGACTAGTGGTGAGGGATTGGACTAACTATTTTTTTTTCTTTTTTTTTTAATGAAAGGAGCATGAACAGGGCATTGGAGGGGTGACTGGTGTCTTAGATAATGTGTGAGGTGTTGCGCATCAAAGTGTTAGAATTTCATAGAGTTACAGTATACTCATAAGCAGAACAAACCTCTTTAGATATAATAATGTCCACAAATGCATACAACTACAAGAAACACCTCACCTTTTTTGACAAAAAATTCAGCAAAAAACAATTCTGGGGACACAATGGGTGCTTCATAACATCTCTCCTCGATCCTCGATGCTCGATCATCCAGGCTTGTTCCCACTGATCTATAACCAACACTGGATAGACTATCCCATTGTTGCCGTCCCATTATTCTTAATGTAGATCAGTGAAGATGAGGACCAGGAAGGAAGGGAGGATGTATAAAAGACGAATGAGAGGCACCCAATGTCACTGGCTGCTGTCTTTCCAGTCCTCTGTAGCACTTCACTGGCTCATTATTCCAGTATGATTTTCTGTGTCCACTATGATTAGTGTGAGTCTGCCTCTCTAGACTTTCAAACCTTGACCTAACACAGTCACTCGATCTCTGCTACTATTTCGATCTAAGCCCATATATGCAGATAAATGCTGCATAGCTGCTCATTTGAATCAGTCAATAGCCTGTCACTGCCCTCATAAACAAATCCCCAGGCTGGCCTCTACTGCAGCGACCCAGCATTTCAGACGTGGAAAACCCCAAAAATGTCTCCCATGTATTTGTCCTCCGTGTGTATTCAGTACAGGCGATTTCACTAATTACCTGATTTACCAGGCTGAATATATAGTTATGCTGATTAAGATCATTAATAGTGAACGATTCCAAACAAATGTGGTAGAGTTTCTCCACCTCCACTGCAGTATTTCTGCCTACCTCCTACCTTCCAACAAAAAAAAAAAAACCCTGGAATGTGTCACACCTGACCCTGATCGTAGCGGCGAGGTAGCAGAGGTCGGCGTCCTCTCAGGTAGAGTCGTACGGCGATAAGCTGCCAAACAATCAGAGGGTGTCGGGGGCACGGCGTGTAAAGAACAGGCCCCGATAAGGCCGAGCGGGATCGATGCAGCGAAAGGGATCAGGCGGAGGCCAGACTCCTGTTGAGGAGGAGCAGAACTCTGACAGACAGACAGCGCTAAAGCCATCATTACTGCGCCCGTATCTCTGCCATCACACACAGAGCACAAGGAAGAGGGGGGAGAAAAATCCCTCTGGGTTAATAGGCTGGCGGATAGGCTTTGGCTGGGGTGCCTATGGCTCAGCCGGCTATGGGTGTGTACAATATAAGCTCATGTTAAAAGCTGATTGGGATGTATAAGGAGGGATAAAGTGCTTTTCTGTGGGTGTGGTTACGCAGTTGAATAAAAGCCCATCTAAATGGCGGTCAAAAGAGAGAATATCAAACTGCTGAGTCATTCCAATAAATGGGTAAACAAATTAAATATGCAATAAACATAAAGAGCAGCCTTTTTCCTTCCTTCTTATCAGTTATAAATTTCGTCTAGCACTCTAAAAGAAAATGAGTAAGAGACTGAGTGAAATCTGCTCCTACCACACAATTCTCTGAAACAAATGAATGTCCATAAAAGTACTCCACTACCATACAGGAGTTGATGACAGTGCAGCTGTAAAATAATAGAAAACAACCTACACAATTCCGTAGCTGACATCTGCAGATTTACCCAAACGAGTTGTAGGGTTTTTTTTTTCTCCTTAGAATGAACATCAACCACTCAGCGATAGTAATGGACTCCATTAGCTACCATCACTCTGGACGTTTTGAAAAGCTCTAACTCACGTCTATGATTGTGTGAGACAAATTCTCGTCTGTGGTTGTGTGAGACTGGTGGTCGTGTTATGTTTACTACTATGTTTCTTCTTCTCCGTAGAGACTCATCTATCATGCTGAGTCTCACTGGTTATGTTCGGGTCAAAACTGCTGAGTGCTTGGACATAAACTTTAACCCCGGACAGCGTGGGTTCAGACTGCTGACCAAGGAGGAGTGCAAACTGCCTGGGCGTATATCAATTCCATCTAGACTCGGTTCGTCTCTCCTCATCATAGTGGCTAATTGCCCAGATGAAATATTAATGACTGCCATTGCACTTCGGAGCAGATAACACTGTCTGTTGATGTCATTTATGAGCAGCAGCTTCGCCCATCAAGTTCCAGTAAGAGTGTTTCCCCACTGACGCTGTAGTGTATACTGTTTTCATGACTGCAAAGCTGATGGCACACCACCATTATTTCTCTGAATTTAACACCAGGTGAATAGTTGACTAAGCCTTTGTGTTATGAAATGTACTACTGAGGACATTAACAAACCAGAGTGCACTAGTTTATTTTGGTTAAAAAAAAATCCATTGACCCACAGTAATAGCATAGTGCACAATTGCATTGACCTAGTTGCTTAAACAACAGCACCATCATTAGTATGGATATCACTCTGCATTGGCATATAGTATGTGTTCATAGAGTTGGCTAAACATCAAATGCAGCATATTGTCCTACACTACTACTGTTTTACTACTGCAGTGGACAAAACAGTTATTGATGGCCTCTGGTAGATTACAGTTGACTGTGAGCTGAATTCTGCTCTTACCTGGAACGGATTCAGACTAGAGACTCATCTGTCATCTCTTAGTCTGATTGAGCCTGTGATATAGACACAGAAATGCCTAAGGCTGTACTGGGCTCTTATCAAGGTTTCACTCCATAGGGGGAAACAAGGTCATACTCAGTCAATGTAAGGCTCCTTGACCGCTATGATGTGATACAGTTACTCTGCTTTCAAGCTGAAAGGACCGCAGCTCTGTGCTGTATTGAGGATGGCAAGAGCATTTGTTTTCTGAGCCTCGCGAGGTGAACTGTAGCAACACCCAGCACATTTGCCCCATGCCACAAAAGCTGACAGGAAATTGCTCTGCATCCTCACAGCATCCCAGCTCCACGTTTACAACTCTGCACTCTTTCTCCCGGCATCCTGAAGCATTTTGGCAGCTTTTTTGTGTTGATTGAACCAGTTCTTAGTTGTGTCAGCATTCACACAGCATGCCATGGCAGCCACTATTACCCAAACGTCCCGACTCACGATGAGGGCTCCTAAAATTTTCAAATGAGAACTGTCCAGCCTTTTCCCCAGACCTCTCCGGGATCACTGGCAAATTGCTTTTCACTGCAGCTTGATAGGAGAGTCACTGGGCTTTCCCTCTCTTTGCCAGAATCCCAATGCATTGCATCAATACTGTTTTGCTGTCCACAGGTAAAGCTGCTATCTCTTGCCAGGCAATGGGGCTGTTGAGTGGTTTCGCACTTGTGCAAATGGGCCTTTCTCCACTGCAGGGACCCTTTAGGCAAATCCCAGCCATCAGCAAAGAATCAGAGCCCAGTCACAATGCTCCTCTCTCAGCTAAATGACACACGCTCCTTCATGTCCTCACCTTAGCCGTCTATCACAACCAATTGTCAACCCTCTCTGCCTTTTAATTCATAGTTTTCTTGAGACTCAAGACTCATGATTTTTGAGATTCTGTTCATAAGAACACGTTTTTTTTGTTCTTTCTGTGTCCTCTGAGTTGTGTAGAGGTGGTGTGTTATGAGAGCTATCATTCCGACCCACGACTGTTGTTCTGGTGTGTCTGGTGTTACCTGAAGCCTCTGATGAGAGGACACGCCGGCGCTTGGCAAGCGACGGCTACATCGACAAAAATGATCAAAGGCGCCGAGCGCAAATATCAGAGTCCTTGTACTTGCTCCCGAGCCTACGCACAGACAGTTCAATCAACAGCCCGGACAGATGCACGAAAAAGAAAAAGAAAAAAAAAATCAAAGTTACTGACTTCCATAATGTCTTTCACAAGACTAGAAAGACCTATGCGAGGCGCAGGCTGAATAGCAATGCTATCAAAGGACATTAGGCGGAATGAGAGAGAGAGGCCCCAGTCAGCAGACTAGAGGACATCTGTTTGGTCTGTGAGTAATGATCTGGCATAAATAATACTGACCTAGAGATGAATCATTCACCCTGGTCAGGGGAGGAGGGGGGGTTGGAATAGGGCCGAGAGGGAAAAAAGCAATGGCATACAATAAATAATATCTTATAAAAATGGATTCGGCTGCTGTTATTCGAGTTGCAGTTCCGTCGGGGTGTGTGTGTGTGTGTCAGCTCCTAGACAAAGCCATCCTTGGCGGCCCATCTTTATTCTCCACTCTGTGTGAAGAAGGGATTCTCTCTTTCTCTGGCTCTCTTTCCTTACACTTCATTGGCATGACGATTGAATATTAAAGCACAGAACACAGAAATGTATACACACTTTCAACCTACAGATACTATAATGTGGGCTTAAAAACACTCACAATCTCTCTCTCTCTCTCCCTCCCTCCCTCTAGTCTTTGGGAGCAGGTGTGGGGACACAGCAGTGATCATTAGTGGAGAGCAACGGCTCGCCAACTCTGTCGCTCCTGCCCACGTCAATCACACAACACGGTAAACAAAAACGGCAACACTGAGCCACTCCAGATTGACAGAGCATGGCCCCTCAAAGAGCCACGAGGATTTTTTTTTTTTTTACTGTGTTTTTATGTGGACTTGCATCATGCATGCTCACAGCTCCTAGTTTGGTCCTGGGTATAAGCACTGTGAGCCTGCGGAGACTGCCTTCGGACAAGCTAGCCAGGCGCCAGTTCTCAGACCTAATGTTGTCCTTACACTTGGCCACAGAATCTCTCAAACGCACTGGTGCATGTTTTGGAATAATCTTCTGGAGAGTTCTTGAAGTGGCATGGTGGTTTGTGTCTTGCATTTTTAACGCTCCACATGTGGTTTGTGTGAGGAAGGTCTGCAAGGTGATAAGCTTTATCGCCCACTGCCCCAGACTGGTCAGTCAGAACTCAAGTCAGCCGGTCAGTTGAGGGCAGTCGAGTTTAGCCTGCAAGATGCATAAGACATTTCAAAGTGTTCTGCACACTGAGCGACGCGCGATTAAGAATTCATGCGTGGTGTCGGCCAGGTGCTAGCCTCAACACGAGCATCTTCACAGGAGGCCCGAGAGCAAAGACAGTCACTCGAGGACAGCTGTGTTAGAAACTCCCCATGTGACAATGCATTCGGTCTGAGTAAACGTTGTGTAATATATCACTGCATGCTGTCTGGGACCACTCAGTCAGGCCCAGGCTTGAACACGAGACATCTTCATTCGAGACTCAAAGTAAATAAATAGTCACTTGAGGACAGCAGTGTAGTCTAGTCTGGTATGGATTCATAAGAGTTTAAAGTGTTCCGTGTTGATTCAAGAAGACACACTAGTACTAGTCTCCTACAGAGGACAAAGATAAGATAAGAGTCAGTTGAGAGCTGCAGGGAACATTCTGGAAGGATCTATGAGAAGCGGTTGTGTTGATTTGAATCATACCTAAGCCAGTGAAAAAGCACAACCATGGAAGCAGGATTCACTGAGATTTGTTTTGACCATAGAACAGAAAGCAAAAAAAGACTACACACTTTGCAAAAAGCCATTGACGTGTCAATAAAATAATGACTAAGGGCAAAGTGCAGGTCTTTCTTGGTTTCTGTTATATACCCAATAAGGCCCACTGTCTCAAAATTGCATCACCGTCTGTTCTGAAAAAAAGTTTGTAAACGTTCTGTGAGTATATTTATATGGTTAGTGGGTGCTATTGGTTAGCCATACAATGCTATTGAATAGTCAATGGTTAAAGAGATTTGGCCATAAGCTCTCACAACACAAAGTTTTCTTCAACTTCCTGGTGTGTCTGTGAGAGTGTAAGTAATAAATGTTACACTGTATTAAATGCGATGTCACATCATCCGTCAGGCACTGGACTGAAACTCTTTTCCCACAGACTCTTAAGCGGTAAAGGTGCTCAAGTTCAGTCACTCGAGTGCAAAAGGGGATATTCTAGAAGGATCTTAAGGAATCTGAAATGTCTGGGAATTTGAGTCATGCATGTTTAAATCTTGGCTTGTGCTAATGGATGAAGTCAGTCAGGCGCTAGTCTGATAACCATGGCTTACGACAAGGACGATTTCCATGCTGGAGGTTATCCACAATTTATTTTTATATTATTCTAAAGCTCTGGAAAAAATTAGGAGACCACTGCACATTTTTGTGGTGTCACCCTAAGGTTGCTGAGTGGCATTCGAGTTGACAGTCATATTCCAAATTAAGAGACCACCGCAAATTTTAATATGACGGTCAATTCATTTGAATATCACTCAGCAACTGCATGATGACATTAGAAAAATGTGCAGTGGTCTCATTTCTTTTCTTTTCTTTTCTTTTTTTACAGTGCTGTATATAGTCTATAATCGTTCATTTTCAAATCTTTCTTAGCCTAACCCCTGCCAACATTTTGTCCCAGTGCTTGAGAAATAAAGGGCTTTAAACCCTGCTTGCTATACTGTCAACTAGTTGAGCGGCGTTGTGTTGGTGTGCATGATCCTGGCTGCATGCTAGTGTGTGTGGATGACTCCAGTGGGAGTACCAGAGCGGCTGTCTCACTAATAACCTCCTCTGTGTTAACACACACACACGCACACACACACACCGGCTCCCACACCACCCAAACAACAGGTACTTTGGAGCGGCTCTGCGGTCAGGTATGGATGGGTCCATAAAAAATTCAAAATGTTTGAATC
The DNA here is from genome assembly GCF_963854185.1 of Sardina pilchardus. Taxonomy (NCBI): domain Eukaryota; kingdom Metazoa; phylum Chordata; class Actinopteri; order Clupeiformes; family Clupeidae; genus Sardina; species Sardina pilchardus. Next base: position 16,133,808 of record NC_085016.1, read on the forward strand.
ATGAATGCTTGAAACTCCCAGAGAGGCAACAGGTAAAGTCTGGGAGAAGAGAATTACAGGCAGTCTGAGACCAGGG
>NC_085016.1:16148883-16183883 GCF_963854185.1 Sardina pilchardus
ATTTTTTAGTAATTGCTTTTTTGCAGGCGGCTATCAGAATTTTGAATAGGTATCTATCTGCCTTTATCACAACACTTCCTGTTATATTACCAAAATACAGTACCATACAAGATCTGGGTATTTCATAACCAAGGATATTGACCATGATCAAGTGCACTTCCTCCCAAAACTGTACAATGACAGGACATAGCCAGAAGATATGAGCATGGTCAACATTTGTAGCTCCACATTTTCTCCAACATGGTTGTTGGGTTGACAAAACTTTACTCCTAATTTTGGGGGTAATAAAGTATCTTATGATATTTTTCCAACAATGTTCCCGCCAAGAGCGTGACAATGTTGTGGAATGTTGTGTTCTCCAAATGTATGCCCAATCCTCCCCAGTTATATTGATTTCCAGTTCCTTTTCCCATTTTTGTTTAATATATAGGGTTGTGCTCCCTCTACCCATCATTAATTGCTGATATAATGTTGATACTACCCTACACTTCCTAGAAGTGTATGCTCCCAACACAGTTTTAATAACTCCATTAGTGTCTGGTTTCAAATTTGGTTTTATTTCCCTCTCATAGTAATCCCTAGTTTGTAGATATCTAAAATGATCTTGGTTGCACAGAGAAAATCTTTCTTTCATCTCCTGAAAACTTATAAACTTCCCATTCTGTATCAGTGTGCTTAGTGCTGTTAACCCATTTCCCTTCCAACATTCAAACCTTAGGTCAAGAGTATTTGGTGTGAATTGCGTATCATATGCTACCCATCTAAGTAATCTGATGTCTGACTTCAGTTTATGTCTCTGTATTATATCATACCACACCTTTAACGTGAGTTGTATGACTTTGTCCATCTGTTTAAATAGATCTTTAGCTTCCTCCCTGTCCCCAATGAGACTTTGAATTTCCCTTTTTCCTACAAATTGTTCTATATTTTTCCATTTAGCCTCATAGTAATCATCACACCAGCAAACTATAGGTCTAATTTGGGCTGCATGGTAATATTCCTTAAGGTTTGGTAATGCCATTCCCCCTTCTTCTTTCCTAAGTTGAAGTGTCTCAAATTTGATCCGTGGTTTTTGACCATTCCATATAAATCTTGAGATGTCTCTATCCCATATTCTAAACTGTTTTTCTGGAATCTCAGTGGGTAATGCTTGGAAAAGATATAACAACCGTGGTAGGATATTCATTTTTATAGTGTCTAATCTAGAGCTGAAGTCTAAGGTCATAATTTTCCACCTATCCAAATCAGTCCTTATATTTTTATCAACATTAAGGTAGTTGGCATCATACAGTTTTTCAAATGTCTTGGTAAGAGTTACTCCTAGGTATTTCATTGTAGTTGAATTCCAATTTAGTTTGAGTTTCTGTTTTAAATGTATTCCTGGTGAGAAATTAAATGTCAATATCTGTGTTTTAGCTAAATTCAACTTATATCCTGAGTAAAACCCAAAGGTCTCCAAAAGGTTAAATAGTATTGGAAGACATGTATCTGGGTCTTCAATGTAGCATATCACATCATCTGCAAAAAGTCCAATAATGTGCTCTTCATTTCTAATTCTTATGCCCTTTAGTTCTTCGGCCTGTCTGATTGCTTGTGCCAATGGCTCTATAAAGATGGCAAAGAGCGTAGGTGATAAACAGCAGCCTTGTCTGGTGGATCTCTCTAATTCTATTTTGTCTGTCAAACTTCCATTGATTTTAATCCTTGCTGTTGGATTTTGGTATAGTGTCTTGATACATTTAATGGCTTTTTCATTCAATCCGAACCTTTCAAGGGTCTGATATAGAAAGGCCCAACTGACACAATCAAAAGCCTTTTCAGCGTCAAGACTTACTAAGGCTGCACTGATGTTATTGTGATTAATATATTCAACAATGTGTAATGTCCTCCTGATGTTATCATGAGTTTGACGTCTTTTTATAAAGCCTGTCTGATCCTCATCTATGATATCATTCATAAAATTTTCAAATCTTTTAGTAATGATGGATGTATAAAGTTTGTAGTCAACGTTGAGGATTGATATTGGTCTGTACCCAGCACAGGTTTCATTGTTATTTCCCTTAGGAATAACTGTTATTACCGCCTCTTTCCAAGATGGCGGTAAATTGCCCTCATCAAGAATGTGGTTGAAGGTTCTCTCCAGTATTGGTATAAGTTGATCACCAAATAATTTGTACCATTCTGTCGGTAATCCATCACTCCCGGGAGATTTGTTCGTCTTTAATCTATTCACCGCCTTCTCTATTTCTGATCTCTCGATATGTGAGGTCAGAAAACTATTCTGCTTCTCCCCAATCTTTGGTAGGTCTAACGTCTGCAAAAAAGCTTTTATTTGCTCTGTGGTAGCAGATGGTGGCTGGCTATAGAGATTTTTATAATAATTCCTAAAATTAGATTCAATTTCTTTTGGCTCATATATTATTTCATTCGTTTTTATATCCCTAATCTTATATATTGTTCCATCAGCCTGCTGTTTTCTTAACCTCTTTGCTAGTAATCTGGTAGCCCTTGGTCCAATTTCGTAATAAGATTGTTTTAAAAATCTTGTTTTCTTTTCTATTTCTGCATTTAATAATCTATCTATACTATTTTTAGCTTCCCTAATTTGCGGTAGCAGTGATGGGTCACCTGTGTTTTTATGTAGTTGCTCAATATCTAACAATCTCTGTTTTTCCTTCTTAAATGCTTCCTCTTTAGCTTTCTTGAGTGAGGCGGTTTTTGCAATTAAATTTCCTCTCAAGACCGCTTTAAGAGCATCCCACAAAATAATTGGATTAACCTCGCCATTGTCATTTTCAGTTACATATGTTGTTATGTCTTTTTTAATCTCTTCAACTAGTATTTTGTTGTTTAAGATTCCAACATTTAGTCTCCATAATTTTCTTTTCTCTTGTGATTTCAGTTGGATCTTTAAACAGACTGCACAATGATCTGATATATCAGCTGCCTCAATTTCACACTCTTCTACATGATACAGGTCTTTTTTGTTCAAGAAAAAATAATCAATTCTGGAGTAGCTATTATGAGGTGCTGAGTAGTGAGTGTAGTCTCTCTTAGAGGGATGGAATTCTCTCCAAAGGTCGACTATTCCAAATTCGTTAAAGGAGGTTTTAATCATTTTTGCAACCGGGCTAATTTTCTTCTTTTTATTAGTGGTGTCTAATTTATCATTCAACACAATATTGAAGTCACCTCCACAGATCAATATGCCATCAGTCCCACTCCCCATTATTAAGTTGTTAAGCAAATGCTGAAAGAAATGTTTTCCACTATCAGGTGGTGCGTAAACATTAACCAGTGTAACAATTTCATTTTCCAATCTTCCCTCCACAACAATAAATCTTCCTTCTTTATCACTGGTTGTCTTGATACACTCAAACTTTACAGAATTTGAAATTAGGATGGCCACACCTCTTTTACCGCCATTGCGGAATGAGCTGTGAAATGTATTTTTATATCCAAACCTCTTCAGTTTCTCACTTTCCTGCGGGTTCAAATGAGTTTCTTGTAGATAAATCACATGAGCTTTGTCTTTTTTAAATTTGGTCATCACCTTTTGACGTTTGATAGGGTTATTTAGGCCATTCACATTCAACGACAATATCTTAATATTATTTTCTGTCATTAACATAAATGAAAAAGCATAATCCAGATAGTAAACAAACAATGGTTACAGCAAACAAACCCTGTAACACCAAATGAACACAGAAAGTAACTTCCAAAAGGAAGGATGAACTTGTCCATCCTAAAGGTTCCCTGTTGGTGGGAGGAGGGATAAATTCCTCTATTTCAGAGGGGCCCTCCCTAGTGAGTAAGCACTCGACCCTACTAGAAATGTCCAACATTGCGTCTGCCACCATATCCTCAGTCGGCTTGATAACAGTTTATGAGTCCTTATTATTCTAAACCATTTCAGTCAAATGGCATTGTTTGCTATTAATGAATTCTGAATATGTTCCTCAAGCAAAGTATAGGTTACAAAATCAATTTGGTAGGCCAAGACATTAATGGAAAATGTACTCATTCAAGTTATCACCATGAGTAATGAAAGTAATGTTTTACAAGGCATAAATCTCTTGAAAAGAGAAGTAATGATTTCCTCTTTACTATGTAGACTAGGCTACACTATCCATTTAGGCTACTTACGTCAATCTACCTTCTAAACTCTGTCAGTTTCTCTCTCGCCCGCTGCGCTGTCACATCTGAAGTAGGCTTGACCGTTTTCCATGGAATTCGCTCATTCAACCACTCCTCCACGTCCCTGGTGTCATCTCTGTTGTCTTTATTCACGGTCACTTGGTATCCACGTTGTCTCATGTCTTGGGCCGCCTCCTCCGCACTCTCGTAGGTCTGCGGTCCTGTGGCCCAATGGACGCGCATCTTTGTGTAGGGGGTCTGGAAACGGATCCCTTTCTCCTTCAGTGCCGTTTTGATAGGTCCATATCTTTTACGTTTTTCCACAATATCGGCCGTGTAGTCATTGTCGAAATACACTCGGTTGCCGTCGACCTCAACTTTCTTCTGCCATGCTTTCTTGAGAACCAAGTCTTTCATTTGGAATTGAAGGAAATTGACTATAATGGATCTCGCGGTTGCATTTGTTGCAGGTTTCGGTCCTATCGATCTGTGTGCCCGTTGGATTTGTAGATCCAGATCAGCTGGCAGGTCGAGTTGGTTTTTAAGCAATTCACTCACAAAGTCCATAACATTTTTTCCTTCCTTGTCTTCAGGGATTCCATATATTCGCAAGTTATTTCTCCTGGAGCGACTCTCCAAATCAACTAGTTTACTCTGCATCTCCCTGTTTAGCTTCACTGTGGTTATCAACGTATCCTTTAGCTCCAAGCAGGCTGATTCCAGATCGGCTATCCGTGTCTGCGCCTCAGCAATGTTAGCATTCTGATTATGCATTTCCCGCAAGACATCGGTTTTGAATTCAGATAGGTCTTCTTTCATAGTCGTTTTCACCTCGGCTTTAAAGTCGCTTAAATCTTTCTTTATATCCTGTCTTAGGTCTTTAATCTCTTTTGCTAGTTCTGACAAACTTTCGACCAGGGAACTTTGGTCTGTAGCAGTACCTTTGCTGGAGGCTAGTCCTTCGCCATCGCCTTGTTTGTCTTTCTCGGTCATCTTCGGCTTTTTACTCACTTTTTTGTCACTCTTCTGACTCATTGCATCTCCCCCCTTTAGGTACTAAAGATAAACTGAATTAAATGAAATGTATGATATTAATAGGGGACATTTCTGAATGCCGGGTTGAGGAGCTCTTAACTATGCGTCCATCTCCTGCTGGCAGCACCGGAAGTCCGCGATGGTTTTTTTTTTTAATAGGTATATGCCGGAGCAATTAGGCGCATAATTGATCGTCACTGATGCAATCATATTGCTTTGAATAAAATTTGTCCTATGCATTAAGGGAATTCGTTATGGGGATTGCAAATCCTTGTGGGAACAGCCATTGTATTAACCTTATCTAAGTGACTCATTCAGATATAATCAAGTATTTCAACTGCTAGAGGAACCATAACAACACAGGAGCTCAAGAGAGCCCATGAAATTTTATTAACTAATTAATAAACAACTTTTAAAAAAAACTGAATATATTTTGTTGAACAGCTGAATATGTTATGTAAATCAACTTGCATAAGTGTTTGTGACTGTGAGAAAACAGAGAGAGACAAAGTAAGTAAGACTTGGAGGAAGAGGCGCAATTCAGACAACTGACTGAATATGCTGAAGAAGGACCTTAGATCACACCTCATTTGTCTTCATAGCAGCTGACTTCTGTACAGTAAGTACTATTTGTTTCTATAGGTGCCATATCTCCCTTTCCCTATTCCTTCTCTCGATTACTTCCAGACAAATGACCGGTATTCGCTGCCCCTGGATCTATTCATTATGAGGGCCGAGTAAGCTGATGAAATTCAAGGGTGATAGCAATCCTTTATTGCATTCATTATGGCTCTGCTGCGAAATGGGACAGGTAGCATTTTTAAGGTAGATCTAATTTGCCCGGAGCCCAAAGGCAGAGTCTATTGCACTGAAAATAACACAGTGCGTATGGGCATAAAAGGGGAATCATCACTCTCCTTCACAAGCAGGATGAAGGTCAGTAGAATCTGCCATCTTCTTGTTTCGTCTCAGCAGAGTAAATTGCAGCAGAAATGTCAAGTATTACTTTAACAACAAATGTGCTCTTTAACTCCCCCCGCCTCGCCCGTGCTCGCGTCCCTCCCAAACCCAGACGCACTCCGTCACGAGAACTCTGAGCTGTGAAACGCTTTAAGTGTTTTCTAATGCAACGCTCTCCCGAGGGCTGAAACTGAGACTCCCCCCCCCCCCCCAAAGTGCCTCTGCAACAACCAACAAACAAGCAACAGTCAACAAAAAGTCCCCACAATATTCAGAAAATGCACTGGTACAGTACATTTCAGAAACATGGACTTCCTCTACACCCATGCAACACCTCCTCAATGTATACTGTATACAGTATGTATTGATCCTCAATTAGTTTGTTAGAGAGCGAGAGATCCATCAAAGCTCAATAAATATAAATGGGCCTTCAATTTAGAAGCAGGCTTCTATAATTCCATCTTCACCCATTTTAGTGGCTAACACCTTTATTTTATAACCGTATGAAGAATTAAGGTTATCTACTTCATACACAGCAAATTAAGAGCAGTGGTTGCCATGACGACCAACAATCATGCCCGCAAAGCGCGACAACGGGTAATGTGATGTGCTGAACCTTGTTGACCCCTCTCTCCCACCTCCAGAGGAAATGATTTCCACTCTTCCTCTTATTCAGTATCATCCCTTTGTTTATCCACTGGTCAGTGCTGAGATGGTGTCGGGGTTTTTAATTATCAGGCCCTGCCATTAAGAGAGCCATTCAGCGACCGCTAATAAGATTAGCATGTGGGTAGCAGAGGCTGGCCTGGCTCTGGGTAATTGCTCGTCAGGAGAGTGTATTAATGGCCCGACAAAGACAGGACGAAGCTGTTTTGACTCACAGAGCTCAAAGGGATTAGTTAGCTGGTGTTAATTTCCTATTTTTATTATTTATTTATTTATTTTGAACAACGCTTTAATTATTCAATATTTAAGCATGCCGGGAGAGAGCCTGAAAATGGGCTGACAGAGGATCAAATCGTTATGTCTGTATGTCCCTGTGTCATCCCACAATGGTAACCCACGGCGCCTCCCATTTCTACACAGCAACTGAGGGGGAAAAATCTACATATTGGTTTTCTGAATTTGGTTTCTTGCACAATCTGGATATTTGTGCTGTTGTGTCCATGACATTTGAGGGCATCCTTGTTCATATATGCCTGTTCTGTTTTGTCTGTTTGCCAATTCTGTTATTTCATTGCATGCCATGCCAGGCTCAATTTACACCACATAAGATTATTTCAGAAACTCATCTGTCTCTGTCACACACAGACATGCACAAAGGCATATATTTCTATTCAATCCCAGCTACAAATAAGGGCAATAAGACCCTTAGACCCCAACATTCTTTTTACGTCTATGTCTGGGTTCATTAAGGACATTCCCAGACACCTGAACCAACCAACCGGGAACACCTCCAGCCCTGGTCCTCTGTGTAACTAGCCTGGCTTCGCCCTCCTACGTATTTTCCCGCTCAATTATCATTTCCCTTCAGTACATCGTCTGGGTCTGCGGTATATTCATGGGTTTTCTCAAGACAAAAATGTGCAGGTCCAATCAGCGAACAGAGGGAGTAGCTGAGAACGACAACGTTGAGGTCATGCGCTAGTTTGAGCATGTCACGTCACGACCAAACGTTAGCAATTGGTTATGGCAGATCCAATAGTTTTAACAGAGTCAGCAGAGTATCCGCATTCAAGGAAGTTCACACTTGGCAAAGGAAGGTGGCTAGACTCTGGAGTTTGGTGTGTATCCACCCATGACCCAGAGAAAAGTAGGGCCACATGAAGTGCATCCTGTTTCCATTCAACTGAACGCATGCAGGCCTGTATTGCCAACTGCATGCATTCACACTGTTGGGGATAGCATACAATCAAAGATCCTTAATTACTGACAAGATAGAGCAACATAATGCATCTCTATGGAAGAAAAATTCAAACAGTTCCTGTCTGCTTAAAGAGGCGTGTCACAAAGACATCATAGTGGGATATCGATCTCTGTCAGATTGGCAAGCAGTTCAGTTCCCCCTTTGCGAAGACAGAACGCGGAAATGATCGAACGTTTGCGCCTCTCACTCCGCTTTAACCCTCTCTGATACAATAATGCCACAGATCTATGACCCGGCGAACATAAAGTCACCTTTGAAGGAGGAAGGCTATACGGCTCACCTTCTGGTCGTCGGGATTCATTTTCACCTCTGCTGTTCACTTTTAAAGTTTACCGCCACTCTACAGGCCCAAACTGAACTCTCTCACACTCACTCACGTACTCTTTTCTCTGTGTTGTGCTTATGAAAAGTTTTACAAGTAATCAGCGGAAAACAAAGGAGTGTTTGTCACAGTGTACAATATGCAATCAGACAGGTAGTAGGACAAAAAAGGGGGATATAGACAGCTCTGGCAGGAAAACAAACTGGCGAACACACAACTATCACAGATGAGTGCAGCGACAGCAATTATGACTGACTGGTGCCAGGAAATGAACGGAAAGACAGACAGGCGTGGACAGGTCTGATGACAGGTAGACAGGCAATCCATCAGACAGGCCTGCTGGGAAAATGACACGTCAACAGGTGAGCTGAGCACAGGAGACAGAAAAATAGAGTCTAAGGTTGGCAAGGAATTACAAGCAGTCCCCCCCCCCCCCCCTCTCGTTTTACATTGAGTGAACATCAACCTTAAATATCGGGATAATGTTTTTTTAAAACATGGTAGTATGGTTGCTTATCTTCCACTTGTTTCCACTGTGCTTTTCCCTCTACGACTGGATTTGTAATCTCTAACTTTAAGCACTCCTAGAGAAACATTATCTGCTTTGAGTAGCAATTCTGCTGAAGTCTGTCGTGAGATAAATAACCATTTCATTATTTGCAGCAAGCTCACATGGCCTTTGCCATATGAGAACGAAGCTGTTGACTCCCATTTTCTTTGGATATAATTATGTCTGCATTGTGTTTTTCTCCCTCTCTCTCTCTCTCTCTCTCTCTCTCTCTCTCCCTCTTTCCACGAAGTGAACAGGCTCTCCTTTCTATTTAAGTGACCCTGGGGTACACAAGCACACAGATTACTTTGCAGCACTCTGCAGTTAAGATAATTATCACTGTCGACCACAGCTGAAAAATAACCCCAGACTGAGACAGCAGATGTGATCAACGGAGGTTTTACTCGGGGGTAATGAGTATAATGATGTAACGGTTCCTAAACGAGGAATTACGACCGCCTAAAATTTATCATCCCCTAACTCTTAAACGCAATCTGTATCCTTTCTATTGTCTGTTATTTCATGGAATAGACATTAAGGAGGCTACTAAAATGGACAGAGTGACCCACCTTGACTGATTGTGTGTTTGCTAAACAGGGTTTATTTGAAGTCATTGGATAAAAACAGAATGGAAGTCGAGAAGAGACTGAGATAGTCATTATTGAAGCTGAAGAATAAGAGGTACAGTACCTGAGCAGTCCTCACCTCCAGTCCAGTTTTGAGTACAATAAACTCCAAATGATCTCCTGAAGACGTACAATTCTGTCGTACAATTTTAGCCATTAGAGGACTAATTTGGATTTTTCATGGCCTATACCGTGACTTTCTAAAAACTCGACAAGCGATACAGGCTTGAGTGGTTGGGAAACAGATAAATCTACCAGGACCTGCCATCAAAAGCATTCCTTAAACCTGACTGGGCAGGAGTTGTAGAATAATCCACACACTCCCAAGCAAGTCTCCCACCGGAACCTTGTTTGTGAGACTAGCGTCCTCAAAAAGAGTGAGAGTGCCAGACAAAAAAAAAAAAAAAATGGATGAGAGAGAAGAAACGACAAGTGAGGGAGACAGCCGTCTCACGCCTGTGTCCCCATGGATGCACAGCCCCTACAACTCTCTCATTATTATTGATGAGGCCTCCAAAAAATGAAGGGAGGATCCAGAGAAAATGGATATGTTGGGTTTAAAGTGCCATAAACCCCATGCTCCCATCATGACCCATGATAACAGCACTGATGTACACACCAACACCTACTGTATACTTGGTGATGGACGAAGGCCTCAGTACATGGATGTGTGTCTTAAGCCTGAAGACAGGGAGATAAAATGTTTGCTAGTAGTCTGTCTGTACTGGCCTGAGAGCTTGATTTAAGTTTGATTTGGTCTCGGACTGTTTAAATCCCCATTTTCTGCATCCCTGACCAATGAATGAACATTTTCTCTCCACAAATGAATGTATAAATCGTGGGCTTTAACAACCAACAAACAAGACCAAAACAGCATCTTGTGTACAGCCTGTGTCTCCTCTTTAATTCACAGCTTTCAAGTGCTGTTAGCCTGAAAAACTGCCAGCTAAATTGCTTCTATCTGCACTGAGGGACATTCTCACTTGCTGAGAGAGAGCGAGTCCCTATAGTCTCACTGCCTAGTGGGGTAGTTAAGTGCATATGTGCTGGACCCTTGCCAAAACAATTCAGGTGATAAATGTGTTCAGCCTTTCCTCTTCATCACAGTGTGCATCTCAAATGGCCCTCTCCTCCTCCTTCCTCCTCCTCCCTATCTCCTCTCTCCTCCCGAGACCCCTTCCTGGTATTTCCTCAACACCAAAATGAGGGCTTTTATGTCTACGCCTACGCAGATTAAACTTCACCAAACAAAAAAAAAAAAAAAGAAGGAGTCGGTGCTCAAGGATATGTATTTCTGAGGCGGTGAGAAGAGGCTGTGGGAAGGCAACCACTGGGGCCCATCTAAGTAAACACAGTTATCGGATCAGAAATAAATCTCACCGAGCACAGCGGTGTATCAAAGCATGTGTACATGTCCTTAGCCACACAATTGTCACATTTCCGTGCAGTGTGTAGTGCAGTGCCTTTCAGGATTTGTTGTGAACTTCACAGGTGTTCCCAGCAGGTGTTGGTCTCATCTGTTCCACCTGTTGGGCCCCACCTGTAAATGGAATTACCTCCGATCAAGGCCTTTTTGATTACACACAAGACCCTTTTTGTGACAACACATTTGTCTGGGTTTATCAGGCCTCACTGACTAAATTCCTGACTAAATGACACTGTGATTACCCCCAAAGTGTTGTTTTGTTTCGCATTTGTGTAATATTATCTTGTCTATCAATCCCTGCACAGTTTATCATGTGCCTAAATTCAACAGAATATCAAGTACTATGGTGTTGGTGGCCACCCCTGAGGTGCGTTCAAATGTGGCAAACAGTGGCGAACGTTCTGTGGTGAACATGTTTTCTTTGAACAGTAATTTTAACAGTAATTGCATTATTGCGTTTGTCAAACTCACGTCCAGTTTCACTGTATGTTCGCGGTGCACCACCTCCTCAGACTTCGCGATTGTTAGCAAACGTTCGCCAAAAACTCAAGGCTAACGGAATACTGTTTACGAACGTTCGCAAACGTTCGCCTATGTTCGCCTAAGTTCGGTGAACTTGAACGCACCTCTGATCTCCAATACACAGTCTCTCTTTCTATACATACTGTATGTCATGTGTTCACAACTGGACGGGAATAGCTTTGAAACCTTATCAGCACTTGGTAAGTCATGGTGATTCTTGTCTGGAGCTGTTTCCTCCCATGGCAAGGTTGGTTTTGTGTCCTCGTCCATGTCGGGAAGTGTGATGGTTCCCTGCTGACTGCTTTTTCTCCTGAAAGAACTGCCTTTGGTCCCCACTTGTGTAGCACACTATCCATCTCATTTTCCTGCTGCGTAGCCAAGGAGGCATCCCATTATACTTCCACTACGAGTTACTCACTTTTTTTGTGCTTCAGACAGTTGCTTTCCAATTCAGATTAAAATAACAGTTGTGTGTGTATGTGTGTGTGTGTGTGTGTGTGTGTGTGTGTGTGTGTGTGTGGGGGGGGGTCTGTAATGTCTAGTGTGCTGAGGTGTCACCACCCCTGCCCCCACCCCCACCCCCACCCCCCAGCCTAGAGGGCTCACAGGATTTCAAAGCGTCGTTTTTATCTAAAGGCAGCCAGTGAAGCTCTGTGGATTCTCCCGCAGTTAAATCAAGCAACAAATTTTAAGCTTTGATACCTTTTCAATTTTCCACCTCCAATCACACATTCATGCCATGCATAAAACATAAATGCATTCGCTTCGCTCTCCAAAGATGTCAAATATGAATTGGCACAGGTGGAGAGGGATTTTTACAGGCACCTATGCACAAGTAATGGATATGGATACTAAGACTTTCAGATGTGCACTGTTTGTCATTACATACTGACCTCGATATTTTCTTGTGTCAAGCAGTATTTCCTTTTAAAGGACACTGACCATCCATCACTATCCAGGCTTAGTTGTTGGAACACACACACACACACACACACACACACACACACACACACACGTAAACCCACACGCACATAGACACACACACATTACACATACACACACATACACATTACACATACACACACATACACACACACACACACACACACACACACACACACACACACACACACACACACACACACACACACACACACTCTCTCTTTTTCATACACAAACACACACACACAGACACACTGTCAGATAGTTCTTCGAGACCATTACTGGATGGAGGCATTCTTGATGTTTACCTGAGCTAAGACTGAATGGGTGGATTCACCTGGTGGTCACCTGGTGACTAGTTTATTGGGTAGTTACAGTAAGATGAGGTGAGACTTATCTCGCCGTGCTCAGACATGATTTACCGCTGGATTATTACAGTAAGAGCACGTGATGGAATTCCTTTTTAAATACTTGCTTTCTGGACAACCTATTGTAAGTGGAGTTACTTTTCTCTGTGACCTCTCTCACACACATTCCGACACACACACACACACACACACACACACCCTAATGAATTCACAATTGCTTGCAATGCTTCTCATACATTTCTGACTTCCTTAATCAACATGTTTAGTTCTGTATGTTATACATGTACGTTTTACGCAACCCAACCCGTTTTACATTTAATTGGTGTCTGTGTCATGATAACATGAACGTGTGTTGCATACATGAAAGCAGAATGGTATGGTATGGAATGGTGTCAAAAAAGAGTGAATTACAATGTCTTGCCTTATCAAAAGAAAAGGGCCATGACCTATTTCTATTACAGAACAAACAAACAATAAAAAAACATTGTGCATGGAATGTAAGTACAAAGATAAGTCAAAATGTCAAACATTCATTAGATTGTTGAGATCAAAACAAAGCCAACAAACATGTCTTATTGTTATACTGACTGTTAGTAAACCTCACACACACGCACACAGAGAGAGAGACAGAGAGAGAGAGAGAGTCCTTATTATACTCTTTCTTTACACTTAAAAAGACAAAAAATACTTCAGTTTGTCTGCAGAGACATGCTATTTAGCTGCCCAATGAACATTCATTGTTCAAAAATAGACCCAGGTTGCTCTTAAACTGAAGTTGTCCTTTACGTAACATCGAGGCAGCATTATTAGCGAGACTTAAGACAACACAGAGGGGCTTTCAGGGGCCTTCAGTCTGATATTTTTTTATTCTGTCGAGGTGAGGCATTATCAAGCTCAAATATCACCTTTTCTCGACCTGGCTCGATAGAGTGTATAAGAAGGCACTTACAGTAGCTGTTGCAAAATCACTGTAAACCACAGCCTCTTGTTGCTTAGTGTTTAATACTCACGGTGCTTCTTTGATAGAACAAGACCTTGCCAAAGTCCAGAACAAGTCACAGCCATACGTCAATTAACACTTATCTCTTGCTCCATAACAGACACATACAAATGTATTTCTCTCAAATGGGGTATCTATGGGAATAATTCCCTTGCACTGTGACATATAGAGTCGCTTTGAAGTAATGGAGACTTTGAAGGGCATATGTTGCATAGAGTATTTGCACTGTGCCTGACAAACTGCTTTGATGTGGTGGAAGTAATTCTAAAACTGTTTTTTTTTGCCTATAAGGTTGTTAAGGACTACATTTCTAAAGAATACAGTGACGCTAAGAAACTGAAAACTTTGAGTGGCAAACACAGTGGCCCATGTGTTCGAGCCTGTGAAAGATAACATTCCATGGTATAATTGTACCAAAGTTTTGAGCTTGAATTGTGTAGCCAGTTGCATTCCTGCTCTGTCTGTCCCTTCCTGCTTCCCCTACGCACTGAATGAACGTGTGTTTGCCCCGCCCCCCTTGTTAGTGGAGATCATTCATTCAGGCCATGGCGTAGTATAAAGGAGTCTGGTAGGTAAGACCACCTTCCTCTCTGTCTCCCTCCCGATCTGTCCCTGGGTTTCATACAGGAGCCTATCGCCAGGTATGCCGAAATTCCGCTGAATGTTTTGTTATTTATGCTTAAGCGTTAACACTTTTCCCTTTCCACCTGTAGCTCACTCGGGCATTGCCATATGGAACCCGACCGGCGCGTAGCCCTAGTTGTCTCTCCTCTGCAGGTATGCATGTTCAAAATATTTATCTCCCCTAATTAGTCACACGGAGTCTTTGTTTGATGCCATTGTCTATGTATACTTGCAGCTTATGACCACGGCCCGGTGTGTTCGTGTAGTGTCCTTTACGGCTTAGATCAATGGCCACGAGTTTTGGTATGTATGAAACCTGAATGTTGTTGCCGCTTTTGTTGCACATACGATAGATCTGATGATTTACTATTTCCATTACAGGTCGCATGGCTTAGCCCCGCTGTCTGTTTAGTGTGGTCATGCTGCTGTCTTGTCCATAGCGTTAGTATAGGTCTAGGCTAATTTCCTGTGTTTACGCTACAGCTCCTCCGCGTTGCGGTAGGTTTCCTGGGGCGGTTTGTGGTGCTTGCGTGTGCTTGCTTGGGATTTCCCTGTTATGTCCGTTTCCTTGTTTTGTTTGCTTGTGCGCTTTCTTTTGGCTTGTGTATATCCGTGTGTGCCTCGTTTGTTTTGTTTGGTTTCGGTTGCCGTGTCGCCCCCCCCCCTCTAGAGTAATGCATGCGGGTGGGTTGTTTTGTGTGTAGCTTTATTTTCCTTTGAATGTTGCATGCTTGTATCGCTGCTAGGGTGGTTGCCCATAATACCAACAGCTCTCTTCATTCATTTACGTATGATATGCGTGTGTGTGTTCGCTGCTGCTTCTTTTGATCAGTTTATGCTTTGGCAGGCTAGTGGTTTATCTTTGGCGGGGGTAGCTAGTCACCTGGTGGTGGGCTTGTGAAATTCACCCTGGAGTGTAGAACTATTACTGTGTATTAAGGAGTATTGGTGGTGGCTTGCTGTGACAGTGGTGTGACACTTTTCTGCAGTGAGAGTGCACGTGTGGACACCCCCTTCAGATAGCCTGCTCCCCCCTCCAGGTAAGCCCTACCTGCCGGTATAATTTTCTGTTTTCTTTTAGTGTTGCATTCCCAACCAATGTTTTAATATTAATTGTTACAACTCATGTCTATTTGTGCTGCAATCACACGCAGTACAGTAAGAACATAATAATAATAAAATATATTTTTATATCTTAACCCATGCCAGTTCTTTTCAGTACGAGCATCACATCACACTCCCTCTCCCCTCCCCCTAAACAGTCTTTTTCAATAAAGAGATATTTGATTGTACTGGAATTCACGTCTCTGCCTGTTGTATTTGAACCTGTGCAATTTGAGGTGTAATTTGTATACTTGATATTGATCTGGGGTCCCTGGACACTAGATCCAGGGTGGCGTAGTCGACAACCATCCATTGGTCCGGTCACATTTGACGTAGATTCGGCAGGAGTACATGATCAAGGTGTAGACGTGAATTCCATTCTGTTTTCTTTTGTATTGTTTTCTTCTCTTGTTACTGTTAGCGTTCAATAGACTAGATTAAAACGGACAAGACAGCAGCTGACCTGAAGACCTCGGACCAGGACCCTCCTGATCTTCTGGATTTGTCTGGCGCCTTCTCGTCAACTGAACAATCTACTTTATTCTGCCAGTAGAATTGCACAAATATGGAGGAGGAGATGCAACAATTGAGAGAGCTGATTACTCAGCTTAAGACTGACAATGCACAGCTCCGTCAAGAGCGGGCTGCAGCAAATGCTAATGACTCTGCCTCTCCCTCTAGACGGCCTCTGCCTGACAACCCTGGTCCATCACGAAGTGATCCAGCTCGGGGTCCATCTGTCGAAAGGCTGATATTTGTTCCCCGTGACCGTAAATGCCCATCATTTAGGGGTGCTTCAGGTATGTTAATTGATGAGTGGGAGGAGGAAGTGCGGGCATGTATGAGGGCCCGTCATCTTTCTGTAGTAGACCAAGCCTTTTTTATTTATGACCATTTAGAAGGGGAAGCACGGGACGAAATTAAATATCGCTCTGATGCAGAGCGGGAAAACCCAGAAAAGGTCTTTGAAATATTGCATGAACTGTATGGGTGTTCTAAGTCCTATGTGTCCCTACAGGAAGCGTTTTTTTCAAGAAAACAGCAAGAGGGAGAGAGTCTACTTGAGTTTTCCATAGCATTGATGCATCTAATGGGTAAGGTCAAACAAGCTGCACCACGTGAAGTTCTTAATGTTGAGGTGATGTTACGTGACCAGTTCATTGAGCATGTGTATGACGGTTCCCTCCGTAGAGAACTTAAGCAGCTGGCACGGCGTCAACCTGCAGCCACTCTATTAGAAGTCCGTAGCGAGGCTTTGCGGTGGGAACGGGAGGGAATGCCAGGGGGCACCCGGGGACGTAGTCACTCTATGTCATCAGCCTATGGTTATCAGTGTAAAGTGTCTGGCGAACCTCACCATGTGGTGGGGCCCCAGGGATCTGAAATGGTTGAGCTTAAAGAGATTCTTAAGCGGCAGCAAGAACAGCTCAACCAATTAACACAGAGCATGGCTATGCTACAGGCAGGACAGAAGCAGGGCAGACCCCTTCGAGACACCCCTGTAGTATGCAACAGGTGCCTGAAGCCTGGGCACTTTGCAAGGGAATGTGATGGAGAAAGAGTCCCTTTTCGCTCTCGATCCATGTCTCTAGTCTCTGCCAGGAATAGCAACCCTAGGCCCTCCAATTCCAACCAGGAGTTGGGAAACTAATGCCCACTGAATTGCGGAGCCACAGTTCAGGTGGGGCAGCTCTTGGCTCTAACAGTAATATGGGGGGGATGGGTGCTGTGGCTAAGCTTATGTCGTCATGCCCACACTTAGAGGTTAACATTGGAGGGGTTAATGTTGCATGTTTGATGGATACTGGGTCAATGGTGTCCACATTAGTTGAGAGCTTCTTCTTGGAGCATTTTAAACCTTGGGGCCAGGACCGATTACAATCCTGTCACTGGCTGCAACTCAGGGCCGCAAATGGATTGGCAATCCCTTATGTTGGTTATCTTGAACTAGAAGTCTCCCTTTGTGGGAAGATCATCCCAGGATGTGGCATCTTGGTGGTCAAAGACCCCCCTGGGGGTTCTAGGGTTCCTGGTGTTCTAGGAATGAATGTTATTAGTAAGTGCTATGAGGTTCTTTTTGTGCAACATGGAACATCTTTGTTTGATCTACCCCCTGTCTCCCAGGCCCCAAGCACCCTTGTCCATGCCCTGCAGCAGTGCCACCAGTTCGCTCCGGTCTCCCCTAGCTTAGTGGGTAAAGCGAAGTTGCGGGGACAACAGTCTGCTCGCATTCCAGGGGGATCAACTAAGTTTGTGGCTGCTACTTGCTCTGATCGGTTGGCTGGGGCTTCAGTCCTGTTTGAACCCCCCGATTCTGGTTTGCCTGAGGGACTGCTGTCCTCTCCAGCACTAGTGCAAGTCTCTAGGGGGACTGTTTACGTACCTATTGTAAATGTAGGGACTACTGACATCATGCTGTACCCACACACGGTACTAGGGACCTTGAGTTGCGTAGATGTGGTTAGCCTCCCTAAAGATATTGCTGAAGTCCAGTCAATAGGAGCCATCACCGTAGCAAAGCCTCAAGCTAGTTCCATCCAGACCCAGATTGAATCCCTTGATCTATCTTCTCTTGATGATGCTGATCAGACTTTGGTTAGGTCTTTGCTGCTTAAATACCAGGGTGTGTTCTCAACCCATGACGGGGATTTAGGTTGCACTAATTTGATCGAACATGAGATCCCGGTACTGGATGAGATTCCTGTTCGGCAGCGTTATAGGCGGTTGCCACCCTCCGAGTATGATGTCGTAAAGGCTCATATTAACCAGTTGCTCGAGGCACAGGTCATTAGAGAGAGTTGTAGCCCCTACGCCTCCCCTATTGTCCTGGTCCGCAAAAAGGATGGGACCCCACGGCTGTGTATAGACTATCGACAACTGAATGCCAAGACCCGCAAAGATGCCTTTCCCCTCCCTCGTATTGAGGAGACGTTGGATGCACTTTCTGGGGCTTGCCTCTTTTCAACCATGGACTTGGCTAGTGGTTATAATCAGGTTCCGGTGCTGGAGAGGGATAAACCAAAAACCGCATTTTGCACACCCTTTGGTCTTTTTGAATACAATAGGATGCCCTTTGGGTTGTGCAATGCCCCTAGTACATTTCAGCGCCTCATGCAGCGGATCTTTGGCGATCAGAACTTTCAGTCATTGTTGCTATACCTAGATGATGTGGTGATTTTTTCATCTACTGTCTCACAGCACGTGGAACGGCTTGAGGTGGTCTTGCAGCGCCTGCAGACAGAAGGACTGAAGGCTAAGCTTGAAAAGTGTGCCTTCTGCAGACCAGAAGTGGCGTATCTTGGGCACGTGATCTCTGGGGCCGGCGTTTCCACAGACCCCAAAAAGGTCGAAGCCGTAGCCAATTGGTGTCGTCCACGTCAAGTGACAGAGCTCCGTTCCTTCTTGGGGTTCGCCAGCTACTACCGCCGTTTTGTGGAGGGCTTCGCAAAATTGGCGGCACCCCTGCACAGGCTGGTGGCGGAGCTAGTAGGAACCAAGAAGAGGAAGGGTACCGGAAGGGACTTTATGGAGGCATGGACAGAAGACTGCGACCGTAGTTTCGAGAGTTTGAAGACCAAACTCACCACTGCCCCGGTGCTGGCGTATGCCAACTTCACTCTACCTTTTATCCTAGAGATTGATGCCAGCTATGGGGGCCTGGGGGCAGTCCTCTCTCAGGAACAGGAAGGACGAGTTAGGCCCATAGCTTTTGCTAGCCGGGGTCTGCGCCCTCCAGAACGGAACATGACAAACTACAGTTCCATGAAGCTCGAGTTTTTAGCCCTGAAATGGGCAGTCACGGAAAAATTCCGTGAATACTTGCTGGGACATAAATGCACCATCTACACGGATAATAACCCTTTACGCCACCTTGGAACTGCAAAGCTAGGTGCAACAGAGCAGCGGTGGCAGGCTCAACTTGCCCTGTTCGATTACGAGCTCAGATATCGGCCGGGCAAAAGCAATGGGAATGCGGATGCATTGTCCCGGCAACATCTAGACTCTGATCCTCACCCCCAAATTGCTGAAGTCCTCGGGACCCCCCTCCCCATACCTTTACAGCAAGTAGTAAACCCACTGCAATCTTCTCAGTTCAGCCAATCTGCCACCCCGGTCTTTCCTTCTCAGACTGCCTGTGATCTGCGTGCCTTACAGACAGAAGATCCTGACATAAGGGCTATCCTGAGCTTCTGGAGACAGAAGAGACGACCGACCTTCAGGGAACGCCAACACCTCTCTGCCTCCTCCATGGCCCTGCTGCGGCAATGGCAGAAGTTGATGGACCTGGGGGGTGTGCTGCATCGACGGACCTATCGCTCTGATGGCGGGGAGGAGGTCCTCCAACTCGTCTTGCCTGCTGCTATGAAGGCTACCGTGCTCACCCAGCTTCACCAAGACCACGGCCACCAGGGGATCGAACGAACACTGGAGTTGGTCCGTCGACGCTGTTTTTGGCCAGGCATGGCAGCAGAGGTAAAACAGTGGTGTATGGAGTGCGAAAGGTGCCAAGTGGCAAAGAATTCCACTGTGGGGGCCCAGAGTTACATGGGCCACCTTTTGGCCTCACGGCCAAATGAAATCTTGGCCGTGGACTTTACGGTTCTAGAACCATGTCACAATGGGGTGGAAAATGTTCTGGTCCTTACAGATGTGTTTACTAAATACACCCTGGCCATCCCCACCCGTGATCAGCGTGCGCCCACTGTAGCCCAAGTTCTGGTGAACGAGTGGTTTTTCAAGTTCGGCATACCAGCCCGGCTCCATTCTGATCAGGGGCGTTGCTTTGAAGGCTCAGTCATTCAACAACTCTGCCACTTCTATGGCATCGTTAAGTCCCGTACCACGCCGTACCACCCAGCTGGCAACGGACAATGCGAGCGCTTTAATAGAACTATGCACAATCTGCTACGCACATTGCCCAACACGAGGAAAAGGGAGTGGGCCACCTACCTCCCCCAACTTGTCTTCTGCTACAATAGCACTCCGCATCAGTCAACGGGTGAGTCCCCCTATCTTCTCATGTTCGGGCAGGAGCCCCGGTTGCCGACCGACTTCCTGTTGGGTAGAGTTCAAGAGCCCGACATTGGCACGGTGCATGACTGGGTACAGGAGCACCGCACCCGTCTCCAGGTGGCGTTCACAAGGGCCCAGGAGCGCCTGAACGCTGCGGCCTTGAGCCGCAAGGAACATCATGACCGTGGTGTGAAAGAGGCCAGATTGCTCGAGGGCCAACAGGTCTATCTGAGAGAGCATGGAATAAGAGGGCGCCAGAAAATTCAAGACCTTTGGAGCTCCACGGTCTACCAAGTTGTGAGGGCCCCAGTAGGAGAGGGAGCAGTTTATACGATTGCACCAGTGGATGACTTGACGAGGAGTAAAAATGTGCATCGCACCATGCTTAAAGCTAGATTGGGGACGCCAAGCCAAGCTACACCGGCACCCATACCTCCCCAAACTTCACAGATGCCCTCACTTCTACCAGAAGATGACCCTGATCCGGATTTATGGGTACAGGTGACTAACCCGGAGCCTCACTCCAGGGAGCCTGCATCTCCCCGGACGACTGAGACCCTGGTTGACGAGATTCCGCCTACCGCTGAACTCTCCCCTGACCGTCCGAACCAGACCGCTGAGCACTCTGTGCTTACAACTACTACTGCACCTGCACCCCTTACGTTCCAAGAGGAGTCTCCAACTAATCCCCTTCGAAGAACGTCCCGAGCAAAAGCTGGACAGCATTCCAACGTGTATCATCTGCCTCAGAGTGCATGTCCATCTGCAACTGGGGGTGCGACCTCCTCTTGACTTGTGCCTCAGACCCCCCACTCTGCCCCCCCCCCCCTCCACCCTTCTGTGGCTTATCGTCGGGCCGACGATAAAACACTGGAGGGGTGGATTGTAGCCAGTTGCATTCCTGCTCTGTCTGTCCCTTCCTGCTTCCCCTACGCACTGAATGAACGTGTGTTTGCCCCGCCCCCCTTGTTAGTGGAGATCATTCATTCAGGCCATGGCGTAGTATAAAGGAGTCTGGTAGGTAAGACCACCTTCCTCTCTGTCTCCCTCCCGATCTGTCCCTGGGTTTCATACAGGAGCCTATCGCCAGGTATGCCGAAATTCCGCTGAATGTTTTGTTATTTATGCTTAAGCGTTAACACTTTTCCCTTTCCACCTGTAGCTCACTCGGGCATTGCCATATGGAACCCGACCGGCGCGTAGCCCTAGTTGTCTCTCCTCTGCAGGTATGCATGTTCAAAATATTTATCTCCCCTAATTAGTCACACGGAGTCTTTGTTTGATGCCATTGTCTATGTATACTTGCAGCTTATGACCACGGCCCGGTGTGTTCGTGTAGTGTCCTTTACGGCTTAGATCAATGGCCACGAGTTTTGGTATGTATGAAACCTGAATGTTGTTGCCGCTTTTGTTGCACATACGATAGATCTGATGATTTACTATTTCCATTACAGGTCGCATGGCTTAGCCCCGCTGTCTGTTTAGTGTGGTCATGCTGCTGTCTTGTCCATAGCGTTAGTATAGGTCTAGGCTAATTTCCTGTGTTTACGCTACAGCTCCTCCGCGTTGCGGTAGGTTTCCTGGGGCGGTTTGTGGTGCTTGCGTGTGCTTGCTTGGGATTTCCCTGTTATGTCCGTTTCCTTGTTTTGTTTGCTTGTGCGCTTTCTTTTGGCTTGTGTATATCCGTGTGTGCCTCGTTTGTTTTGTTTGGTTTCGGTTGCCGTGTCGCCCCCCCCCCTCTAGAGTAATGCATGCGGGTGGGTTGTTTTGTGTGTAGCTTTATTTTCCTTTGAATGTTGCATGCTTGTATCGCTGCTAGGGTGGTTGCCCATAATACCAACAGCTCTCTTCATTCATTTACGTATGATATGCGTGTGTGTGTTCGCTGCTGCTTCTTTTGATCAGTTTATGCTTTGGCAGGCTAGTGGTTTATCTTTGGCGGGGGTAGCTAGTCACCTGGTGGTGGGCTTGTGAAATTCACCCTGGAGTGTAGAACTATTACTGTGTATTAAGGAGTATTGGTGGTGGCTTGCTGTGACAGTGGTGTGACACTTTTCTGCAGTGAGAGTGCACGTGTGGACACCCCCTTCAGATAGCCTGCTCCCCCCTCCAGGTAAGCCCTACCTGCCGGTATAATTTTCTGTTTTCTTTTAGTGTTGCATTCCCAACCAATGTTTTAATATTAATTGTTACAACTCATGTCTATTTGTGCTGCAATCACACGCAGTACAGTAAGAACATAATAATAATAAAATATATTTTTATATCTTAACCCATGCCAGTTCTTTTCAGTACGAGCATCACATCACACTCCCTCTCCCCTCCCCCTAAACAGTCTTTTTCAATAA
This sequence comes from Sardina pilchardus, assembly GCF_963854185.1. Classification (NCBI taxonomy): domain Eukaryota; kingdom Metazoa; phylum Chordata; class Actinopteri; order Clupeiformes; family Clupeidae; genus Sardina; species Sardina pilchardus. Next base: position 16,171,788 of record NC_085016.1, read on the forward strand.
AGAGATATTTGATTGTACTGGAATTCACGTCTCTGCCTGTTGTATTTGAACCTGTGCAATTTGAGGTGTAATTTGTATACTTGATATTGATCTGGGGTCCCTGGACACTAGATCCAGGGTGGCGTAGTCGACAACCATCCATTGGTCCGGTCACAATTGCATAATTACAAAGTATCTTCTTGCCTTTGCATACAAATATGGCAGACTCTGACTGCCTCAGAACAGTTTATTCACAGAAAGCAAATCCAAGGATTATCCTTGTCAGAGGTTGCAGTATGCTGACATTTTACTCCACCATCAACCCATCAGAACAATGATGAAGCGAGGAGCAAGCCTGTTTTTGGTATAAATTGCATCCATATCACATACTGGTTATTATGACCGCTGTTCATTTATATGATAGTTGATATAATTAAGTAATATTTTCAAAATGTTATATGATCGACAGTCAGTCATGAGAGTAATGTATAAATGGTAACATGAAATCATTGGGCACTTAAGGACATGTAAAGGTAGGAAGTTGTGCTTATAACATGGTTATAACAATCTTGTTGAAACAAAAGTTTCAGTGAAGAACTGGGTCATCACAAACTCAATTTGATGAACTGTAAACATGAGAGGGGATATCTCTAAATATGTTCTTTCCAAATAAATGATAAATGATCCAATATTCTTGCTAGTGCCGTTTTGGGCATCGTTATTACCATGTATTTTAGGGTTTTACCATCAAGTGCAGAGGCAGCGGTGGGAAATGATATGCAACCAAGACAATCCACCCTCAGGATACAGATCCTGTACTGGAGGTAAGCAAGTCAAACAACTGAAGGAGGTTTCCCTCCAGTATTGAAATACTAGACAGGAAAGCCAATTAACAGACACAAAGACAATTTGTCCTTTCCCCATTTTTCTCCTGAAATGGCCAGAAAATCTAATAGAAAGCTTGGAGGGAGTCTGTCGAAGCATGTTTAGCTTTGCAATAAATATGCATATTTCTAATCAACATATTTATTGAATTTTTCACTGCCCAGAATGGGTGGAAATAAATTGTCAATCCTCAAGTCTCCTCATAATACACAAAGGAACGTCTTGGAATTTAGCATACAAGAGAATCCCCAGAAACATACATTTACAATATTGTGAGTTTTTAGACTTTTTAGGTCAGAGTTGGGGGGAAAGAAATAACATATTTATACTCGCACCACTTTGGAAAACAGCTTCTTATATACTAGAAATAACTCTTGGTATCCACAACTTTTGCCCCAGTTTTGTCAAAATATCTGAGGGTCCTCATTAAACAGAATTTTGTTGTCTATTCCAAAACAACTGAAATATTGATAATAAATAGACCTGATAACAAAGCCCCCACACAGTGATGAATACTAATGTCAGTAACATTTAGATGTGGTCACCATGGCTACCTCGTACATGGAGTCTTTTCTATATTTTAGTCCGTTTATAGTTACCTCTTTGACACAACTGGCAACTAGACAAATAGTTGGGCCCAATTAGTTAGCAGTCACAAACATTTCCCAAGCTGATTTAATGTGGACACTAGCCTATCATTAGTTACTCAGAAATGTGTCATTAGACAGAAGCTCATTCTAGATTGCCGTCAGATCTACGCCATGCAGACACAATGAAGAATCTAGTCTCTGTTGTGTTCTTTTGGCTTGACTTTGGTACAGCATGTTTTCATAAGCTATCAAGTTCTTGAGTCTCCTTAGGTTTGGAGATGGATGCAGACCAATAAGTATCTATTACAGGCTAATGTCTCATCCTCCATACCGGGGTCCCGTATTACTCACTGTCAGGCCCCTCACCGTGTCCCCTTTCTTGGCCATTTATCACGATTCCCAAGGATGCAGCCTATGATGCCTTTTTAATGTTTCATAAACACAACATCGATTGTTTCCTTCTCTCTCCTTCAAAAAAGGGGTCAGCTATCACATGACTGCAGCACAGACTAAATATCAATGTCCAAGGTACTGACCTCTTAAATCATCTGGCAGATGCTTGCGTTGTTCTTTAGTGTTAGTAAACTGACTAATAGTATTAGTAAAGGACCTGAGAGAGATTTGTATGCGCTTCATTTAGCGGAGAATATCTCAACTGTTCTTAACTAATATGACCCCATTGAATAACATGGGATGTGTGCCAAAATCTCTATCCGGGACGAAAGTCCTGAAAATGACCACCCTATTATCGCACTATTATCACACTACAGGTCAATGGGACTTTTTTTCCCCTTTATAGATATCTTCATAAACTTCTACCAGATTAGTCTTCATATTAAGAGAAATACTTTTTGTATTACACTTTTTCTAAAAAAATATTTCTAAATATGCAAATGAGGTGATATCTCATTAAATATGTGTATATTCACTCATGAAGCAACAGCTTTACTGAGGTGATCACAATGTTAAAAATGACCATGATTGAAAGGTCATAGAAGAGTATAAGCATTCTGATATAAAGAAAATGGATAAAAAACAGTCTACCAATTACATACCACTAGCAACAAACAGGAATGACCGGTTATTTATTGACCTAAACGTTAAAAGCTCACATTTCCTACCTGTTCTAAATATTGCTGTCATCACGTCATCACCACAACTTTTTCTTTTCAACAAAAGTTTACTTGGCAGCCATAGTAACCTGAGGTCATAGCAGAGTATATGGCTGTCAAGCAAGATGACTTGTGAGATCAAGGAAAGTAAGGAAATCTACTCTCAGAAATAAGTCGATATCGATACACTCGATTATTAGTAAAGTCAAGTTTACTTTGCCAAAGACCACCTTGAATTTGGCTTCCAAAGCAGACATAAAAGATGAGACAATCAAAGCTCTCATGTTTATTGAGTATGGGTGTCACCGGGGGCTCACAGTTGAGGAGCTACTCCAGCATGAGAGCACCAACTCTGCATTCTTCTTGGTTGACAAAGACGGTTACTTGAGGAAGAGTGCCAAATCACAACTTGGGACTGAGCTGCTGAAGTTGTGTCCACAAATAGATAAAAAAAAAAAGGTCCAGATACCCCCCCGCAAACAGACGCCATCATTATCGACTTCATGGCATTGGTGAGAAAGGTCTCCTTAAAGAAACTTGATCCACCCGTCAAAGACATTCCATGACTTTGCTATTGCTTTAAAGAGACCCTATGCAACTTTTTCATAGTCATAAAATCGCTTAGAAATCGTTGTTTTGCTTGACTGACCAGTTTTATCGAAAACAGTCACGTTTCCTCCCGCCCCTAGTGTCCCTCTCCGCTATTACAACCTTGCAACTTTCTGATGAACGATCGTCTGCTGTTTACATCTGGAAGTCAGAGACGCCTAAGGAACAAGAAGAACCACGCTTGCAATTTATATATTGATATATAGCCTATATATGTATAAATATACACGCTAAAGCTGTCGGGGAAGCTCTGCAGAGAAATATGCAAGCATAAAACAAGCGAAAACGAAATACGAAACCGAAACCAGCGATGAAATCGCCAATCCTGCATTGTTCCTCTTTAACATTTATGGTCAACAAAGTTGGAAGCAATTGTGGTGAGATCCATATTGTTTTTGACACTTACAGAGACGACAGCATCAAACATGAAGAGGGGGAGAGAAGAGGAAAATCAAAAAGCATGGTTGTCCTTGATGTGATATCACCAAACCAAAATGTTCCAGTGGTATTAGAAAACTTTTGGTCATCTTCCATTAGCAAAACTGCTTTTCAGGCTTTCTATGCTGAGTGGCTGACCACCAATTACAAAGGCACCAAACCACTATACCTATATCACCACAGGCATGGCTTGTGTCAGCTGCGAGTGCTACTCCTTTCCCTCGGCTCAACTGCACACACGAGGAAGCTGATGGCAGAATGATGTTTCATGTGCAGGACATTTTAAGTCACCGTACAGGATCTACATCACTGACACTGTCATCAGGTGACACAGATGACTTTGTGTGCCTATTATACCACATTACAGTCAATTGGAGAAATCTTGGCCTCCAAGAGTTCTGGCTCATCCACAACTCAGGAGTGAACAGATCAATATTACCACTTCATGATATCTGCAAAGCGCTGGGAGACGAGCTCACTCAATGTCTCCCAGCACTACATGCGCTGACTGGGTGCGATACAACCAGCAAGATATCAACCAAACTTGCAGCTCTGAACACTGTCCGCAAACCAGAGAACTCTTCTCTGATTCTGAATTTCAACTGTCCACATCTATCAGAGACTGCAATACAAATGGCGGAAACGTTCTTGGTCAAATGTCTCAAACCATCAACGGACATGGAGACATTTGACGACTTGCGCATTGCTGCGTTTGATAGTAATGTCCTTAAGATGGATTTTGAGAGGACCATTTACAGATGACACCTCGACCTTAAATGCAGCTTCTTATGGTTTTGTGAGAAAAGGCAGTTCATTTGTCCCTGATATTGTCATCTCAAAGCCTGAATGTTTGCCAGATCCCTGCTCGTGTGGCAAGTGTGCACACAAGAATGGCTGTCCCTGTCGGGTAGCTGGTATCCATTGCTGCAAATACTGCAAATGCAAGGCAGGAAACAGTTGTAAAAATCATATAACATAATGAGATACCTGGACTCTGTTGGGAAAAAGTTAAAAGTTTTACCTTGCAACACAGGGAATAAACCTGTTGTACTCTATTTTTCACTTTAAGTTAATGTTCATATGATAATAGCAAGGTTGTATATAAAATATCTGTATTAATAAAATGCTTGTTTTCTTTCTTTTTTTAAAAAAAACCCTTGTTTGTATATTGTATTTATAATTCAATACAGCACAACACAGGACATCCCTCACACACACACACACACACACACACAACATCCACACTGAACATCTACAGAAACACAATTAGAAATATCAAACCAGAATTCTTACCCTACATGGTCATTGCGAACATGATCACTTCAGAAAAACTGTTGCTTCAAGAGTGTATATGTACGCATATTTAATGAGATATCACCTCATTTGCATATTTGGAAAAAAAACATTTTAGAAAAAGTGTAATACAAAAAGTATTTCTCTTAATATGAAGATTAATCTGGTAGAAGTTTATGAAGATATCTATAAAGGGAAAAAAAAGTCCCATTGACCTGTAGTGTGATAATAGTGCGATAATAGGGTGGTCATTTTCAGGACTTTCGTCCCGGATAGAGATTTTGGCACACATCCCATGTTGTTCAGTGGGGTCATATTAGTTAAGAACAGTTGAGATATTCTCCGCTAAATGAAGCGCATACAAATCTCTCTCAGGTCCTAGACTATATGAAGGTAGAGGCTATGCATTGTTGAAAATCTTCAGGGATTATAACCTGATCTGTTTTGAGGATAGAATGTAGTGTAGTGGGCTCTTGAGAGTGTGTTCCGGGGTTGTACCGTGTATTGATTGCAAAAAAAAGGTTCTTCATCATATTGGAAGAGCCCATGTGTTGTGACCTTTTCAGGCCACCGTACCGCTGCAGTAAAACAACATTCAATTCAATCTTTCTATGCTCCAAGCACACCTGACTGAAGCCTGCGTGATTACAATTCATTTGATTGGCTAAATAATCTAGTGTGTTCAGCAGGGCCCGTATTCACAAAGAATTTTAAGGCTAAAAGTAGCTCCTAACTGGCGAATTTAGGGAGGAACTCCTAAAAATAATGGGCGTGTCATTCCTAACTTTATGACTCCTAATTTTTTTCACTAAAAGTTATTCACAAAGCATTTTAAGCCTAAAAGTAGCTCCTAAGTCTAGGACAGCGTAAAAGAACTCGAGAGGACTTCTAACTCACTAAGACCTATTCACAACCCGCTTTTAGTGGCATTTCACGTCGCGATGTTTTGAAATGACCGTGCAGTGCAGGAGCTCGCTGTCATGCAAGGGAATAAATGTGCATTGCAACTAAGGATGCAAATGCAATAATGCCACCGACAACCAAAACCACCATTGCATGTAAACTAAATGTAACGTCTTATTGTGCCTAATTAAATTAAATCGCTTCTCCTCTTTACAAATATAGGCTACGTGTTTTCATAGAGATTAATTTAAAACATGTTGCAAATATACTGCTCCAGTCCATAGTGTTTCATTAAGCCTAGGCTTGCTTTACTCTTTATTCATTAAGGCTATGCCTATTTATTCATCATCTTCCATCCTTCACAGCCCGACATAGCGCACGCATTCTCACCAGCTAAGACCTAACACCTGTCACTCAACTCGTCATTGTAGGGGAGGTTTGCCATCATTCCCGCATTATAATCACCAGCCAATCAAGGTGGTCACTTTCATCAAGCTCGTGCATGAGTAATGACGTCAACCATAGCAACGAAGACTCACTTTTAGTTTAGGAGTGGGCGTTTCTCCTTACTAAAAGTAGGTCTGAAAGGCTTTGCGAATAACTTTTAAGGGAAAACTCCTAACTAAAATCTTCTAGCACGATTTAGGAGTACTCTTAGTGGTAAGATAAAATGCTTTGTGAATACGTGCCCTGGTCAATAGTGCCACTGATGAATTCAGTGAGGTGAGCAGCAAGAGCAAGAACAGACGGAAAGCAGTTGGGGTTTCTATTGGAGCAGGATTAAGAACCTTGTGGCTTCTGTCCATTATGACCTGTCATGATGGATTCATAGACAAGGACCCATTTGTTCCTGGGTTCATAAGAACTGTTTGCCAGGATTTAGCAGCTCCCATCAACACACAGACTCCTGTCTGATCACTTAGTCTAAGATGACCGATGAGCTCTCAAACAGATTCCTGCAGAAGCACACCAGTGTATAACATGGGCTAACTAACACCACCACCGGCAGGAGGCGTGGAAATGTACAGCACTGTGCTTCAGTAGCGAGTAAAGGTAGGCCTACAGCTGTCTGATGCAACCAGTACCATGTACTGAGAACATATTGCTGACTGTATTGCATCACTTGACATAAATAACATTGGTATGCTCTTGGCTTCCGGTATGAGCTGTACGTTAGACACATTCACAACTCACTTTTTGAATGGTGTGATGACAAAGCTGTGGCCCTCATAGTGGCAGTAGTGCTCATGTCCCAGCATGCATCTCACTAGCTCAGTGTGAGATTGAGTGTCCTCAGCGGTCTCTGCTCTGGGGTGAGTTTCCTGGCACAACACACAGGCAGACAGCCGCGGGGAGCGGCCCAGCTGTTATCTCTGCTGCTCTCTACACGTGACCCCCCTCCTGTGTGTATGTGTTTCTGTGTGTGTGTGTGTGTGTGCATGTGCATGTGTGTGAGCGTGCACATGTGTGTGTGTGTGTGTGTGTGTGTGTGTGTGTGTGAGAGTGAGTGTGAGTCTGTATGGTGTGTGTGTGTGTGTGTGTGTGTGTGTGTGTGTGTGTGTGTGTGTGTGTTGGAGTGAGGGGGTGGAGTGGTGTGGTGCATGAGATTGTGTGTGTGTATGTGTGTGTGTGTGTATGTGTGCACAAGTGTGTTATAAACACAAGGAAACAAATAGCTGTGGAATCCCAGCCAGGTGTGTGTTTGGATTGGTGTCATGGGAACCATTTATGTCAGCGCTATGCCATTTGTCTCCGTGGCACTGTTACACATCACACCACCCTATATAATCTCAGAACAATGCATGCTGTGCCAACACGATGTGTGCCACGCGCCATGCTGTGGTTGGTTTAGATGGTAAAAGGAGAAGAAGAATAGCAGTAGATGTATTCATAGGCTTCGTTTTGGGGTACAGTCAGACACATTTATAGTTTTCTGAAGATTTTTCTGGAACAGGCCACAGTTGATGCATGAGGTAGCCTCATTGGCTCTCCACGCGGGTGATGTTTTACACAGCACAGCATTATTCATTGCTTCCACCGAGGAGTCTGGTGTAAAGTGCTTTCCTTTGTTGTGGAAGAGTGCTGCTGTTTTTTTTTCCGCTTGTACGTGTCTACTGCCGGTGCTTCATCATTGGCTGCAGGGACATGGAACACAGTCATCCTCCCGGCAAGCTGGCAGGCTGACGCAGGCTGTAGTCTCATTAGCCATTAGAGTAGTCGGGTCTTTTGCCCGAGGAGTCTCCACCCAGAGTCCAAAATGAGCACGTAGCCTGCAGCAGCCACCACATGCATTCTCTCTCTCTCTCTCTCTCTCTCTCTCTCTCTCTCTCTCTCTCTCTCTCTCTCTCTCCCTCTCTGCTCTAACTGCACTTTTCTCCTGACGTTAAACATTAGAGTGTGTAATGTTCCCCTGACATAAAACATTATCACACAACCCCACAACCCCCACAACTCTTTTCCCCAATTCCTCACAGCTTCTGCATCATTTCATTAATAATACATGGAAAAGACAGGCCGAAGCTCAGCAGTGATATTCTTAATATTTTTCCCTTGTAATAGTATATTATATTACATTACATGCTTATATTATATATTATATTATATTATATTATATTATATTATATTATATTATATTATATTATATTACATTATATTATATTTAGGGCTGTCAAAATAACTGATTAATTTAGATTAATTAATTTGAGATAAAATAACTGATTAAAAAAATTAACGCAGATTAATCGATGACCTTTGACTTTGACCTTTGAGCCATTCTAGTCAGTAACCATTAGACCGTAAAATGGGGAGACGAGAATTTGCTGCCTGGATCATTGATTGGAACATTTACTTAAAAAAAAAAAAAACAGCCTGACGGTGTTAAAAAGAAAGTATTGATTAAAGCAAAGTCCTCTGCAATGTCTTGTCTGCAGCACAGAATTTGCATATCATCGGAGTTCGTCAACTCACAGTACCACATTACTGCAAAGAAATAGTGTTGACAATGCGATTTTACGATTACATTTTATATGCGATTAATTTAGATTAATTAATCACAGAGTATGTAATTAATTAGATTATTTTTTTTTAATCGATTGACAGCCCTAATTATATTGTATTATATTATATATGTCTGGGGGAATAACTTTTGATGGCTAATAATAAGCAACATAAAAAGTAATAAATAAAAGGATATCTATTACTCTTCTTGAGAAACCCAACGGTGATAATATAACATAATGGCATCTTTATGGTCAGTGTCACTCTGTCAGTGTGCTGACAGCATATCCATTCATCACTATTGTTTCTTTTTTCCACTAAAACCTAAGCTGAAATTGCTTTGATTGCTATGAGGCAAAGAAATATATTCATCAAATGGTTTCAAATGGCAATGGCTGCTAAAGTTAGTCTTTCTGTTAAACATTCATTTGCCACAAACAATTCTTACGCTAGATTCAACAAGCTGTGTGGTTTCATTGATGATTCCATTATAGCACAAATCACTTTTTTGTCCAATTCTGTTCAAAGTGCATAATATCACAGGATTTTATGGTTAGGCTCAAGTGGCATAGTGATTGAAATCCATTCAATGAATGCAAAGTTTTAATTCTTTCTTGCAATGTCGGAACACATCTAATAAGATCCAAACCCCCACTAAGTCTAATTATATCTTACAAATGAAGCATGTTGTGATGTTTGTGATGCATGAGAGAGAATAGGAGGAAGAGGACAGGGGGAGGGGGGGCATTGTGAAATAACAGAGACGTCATAAACAGTGCGGCAAATTAACTGAGAAATCAACAAAGACTAATTAACATATCTAACGAAAATTTGAGGCAATGGGGGGTCCAAACTAGAGATTTCACACGCCCTCTCAGTTGCTTTCCCCAAGTCAAAAGAAGCTGATGAACAACTGCCTTCCCTTGTACATTTTTATATAGTCTGTCTGCCGAGGGAACCATAAACTTTACTGTTTGTTCTTAATTAATCAAGGGAACCTGTTCCGCTGGTTCATTCGGGCTTCCAAATGGACTCTCAAGTCCTGGACCAAGCTTTTGAAACATGTAAACAGAGTTGTTTTCCCTCGTCAGGACCCACAACCATCTCTATCTGTCAGCCATTTTATCTGCGTCAAACCCAAACAGTAGCAGTCTATCAGTGGTGCGGTTGATAACATAGCGGCGGTGGAGGTGGTCTGAGGAGATTATGATAATAAAGAAAGATCATGCTCCAGCAGAAGCCAGCTGTTAAAGAGGCCCTCAGGGAGGCATGGGGAGCACACACAGACAGCCGCTATACACGTGTAATGCTTACAGGGCTTTAATGGTACACCAATTGCAGATGTCGGTGAGAGGATGTATGGGCGTCTCAGTGGAGGAGCTCAGTGGAGGGACTGGTCTGGTTATTGTGGTCTGTTATTGTGGAGTATATTACACTATACTGAATACAGACTCATGCGCAGTATACACACAAACACGCACATGCACAAACAGAAACACACTCACTCAGAAGACCCTCCACAAATATGCAAGCAGACACACATAGAGAGAGAGAGAGAGAGAGAAAGAGAGAGAGAGAGAGAGAGAGAGAGAGAGAGAGAGAGGTGGGGGGGAGCTCACAGCTCATTATCTAGGGTTGCAAAAATCAGCATGTTCGGCACACACAAACACACACTCTCTCTCTCTCTCTCTCTGTCTCTCCCTCTCTCTCTCTCTCTCTCTCTCTCTCTCTCTCTCTCCCCCATTACAGCATTCCATGAGGCAGGAGGCCATCATATAGAGTGCACCAAATGCCCAGTGGAGAAAATGAGGCCAGTGGGATAACACAGAGAGATTTTTTATCAGGGCGAGTAGAGGGGGGGGGGGGGGTGCTATTACCTCTCACACACACTCTCTCGTGGACCTATTCACTTCTTCTCCTTTACGAGACAGCTGCAATATAGTAATGATAAGCAACCGACTGCCGTTCCTTTGTCCACGGCTACACCGAGTGTCTCCCCGGTAATGGCTCCGGGTGAGTCCCGACCCGTTTTTTTGCGGTGATTTAAAGACAGGGTTCGCTCGGGGCAAGCAGTATGCCGTGAGTGCGGCGGACAGCTGTGACGGCCCGTGGTTTTGATTCACGGCGGGTTGTTACGGGCGAACGGAAATGAGAATCATTTAGAGGTAGCGATGAACCGCCTGAAGGGATCCAGGCGATCAGTGGAATGGTCTTCATTTGAACTTATTAAGGACAGTTGCAGTAGAGCAGGAGTGGTCAGTGAGAAGCTCGGTCGGCACATGATTATTCTTCTGTGTGTCCGCTCCAGTGCTACTGAACGTTATTAGCTATAGTTGCTACGCTACATCCTTCAAACCAATTGCTGAATATGATAATATGCAACTAACTTAACTTAAAAGTAACTTTGAAGATACTTTTAAATGTGTGCTCTTTACATGTGTGCTATATTAAGGTGGTGTTGCTGTGACACGTGTGATGAGAGAGTTGTGAAATCCCTGTGGCCTACTCAAAATAACTATGATGAAAAGTAAGTAGTGGAACACTTACGATTGAAAATGTATTTCTGCACATTTGTTCACAGTCTCTGGCATTTCATTAATTGGTTATCTGAGACCATCTGACTGTATGGCTGAGCTGCTTTCAACAACATATTTCACAACAACCTACCTACAGAAACCAACCTGACTTATAGATTGTGCAGATGTGATTTCAAATCAATTGATTGGATCACCCAGAATGCAAGTGGGCCTTTCATGAATATGAAGATAATTGAGTTTAGCCTCATTATACGGTATAATCCCGTCATACTTACATATCACAGACGTACACACAGGCTCTTATAGTCTCAGCCTTCATTTCAGACTCTGCCTCATTAAACATGGTGTAGGCCTACAAAAAGCTCCATTATGTGCCATCTCCTCTCCTCTCTAGTGTCTAAACCCGACCCGCCCTCAACAACAGCCACCTTCGTTCTCATCGATTCGTTCCTCTTTATTCTCTGTGTGGACACCACTGACCCAGTTGGAGTCTCTGCTCGGTTTCTCCCATATTAAAATGACGGGAACAATAAGCAGCCTTATACATCACAGCCCCTGCTTCTCTGCCCACCGCCACCCATGCACGGGGCCATGTCTTCCATTGTGTTCACTGTCTGAGTCAACACAATTACACACAGACTGAATCACAGCCCAGAGGGTGCCCGGCCGGCAGGCAGGCAGGCAGTGACTTATATTCAGTTATTCAGTTTCTCTATGAAACACTTCATGCTCCGTGAACCAAAAACTAAGGTT
>NC_085016.1:16186383-16228883 GCF_963854185.1 Sardina pilchardus
TTATCTCCGGCAACGTCAACCGCTGTGCACTCCAGGTAGGAAGCAGTTGCTCAGCTTGGCCAAGAGGCTTCTCCTTCGAGCACTGTTTTGTTGTTTTCCGGTTTTGTTTATTTTCGTGTCTTATTGTTTCACTTCCCGTCGGAAACAATCCCGGGAAGGAGTTTTTTTCAAGACTCCTATTAGGGGCACGTAAGAACGGCTGCACTCATTTGAGGGCAGTGAGCCTCAAGCCTGGCACGCTTCGGAAGCGACAGGTGTAGGACAGAATAGTGATTAACGCTAGGTCTGGAGTGCACGATGGTCTACGCCGGGGTGAGTAGAAGTTGTTTTGTTCACATACACTGATTCATTTTTGACCGAGAGAGAGCAGTGCGTGTGTGTGTGTGTTTGTTTGTTTGTGTTAAGTTTCGTTCGTCAGAATAGGCTTGTTAATTATAGCCCAAGAGAAATGTGGTAGTGTGTTCGCCAAACATTTGGATGCTTGTAGGCCCAGCTGTTGGATTTCAGTGACGATTGGTGGTGGCAGCCCAATGTTAATGTGAAATCGTAGTGAACAGCAGTAGCCAGGGTAAGTTGTTCTTGTTTTGTTTGCTTACCGTTGTTGGCGAGTAGCCTTACTTTAAATCCAGTATTGGGGTTGATTAGTTGAGTAGCCTGACGAACTCGCCCATTTGCAGCTAGTCGTGAGCTAGGCCACTGTGTTTGTTTTTTGCTTGGAGTAGCCTAGGCTAGTTTGAGTAACGATTAGCCTGCGTTTGAGGGTTTTTCTCTTTGTCAAGTAGCGTTATATTTGAAGCGTGTATTGTGGCAATGCAGCTTCAAACGTAACGTCTGCTCATCATATGGTAAGTCAGTTTAACGTTTAATGGGTGGTAGATTAACTGGGGACGCCTAGTTTGTCCAACTAACCATAGTGTTATTTCAAGCTTGCTAACAAGAGTAAAAACTAGGTGTTTGCTTATTTAGTTGTTTAGCATATTGATATTTTCCCCCTCTTTTGCATTGTGCGGTAGCACAGCAATTTAGTGCCCCATTTTATTGTTTGTGCTGGTTATTTGTAGGCTTTGGCCGGTGTAAATTGTGTTTAGTCTCCATTTTGGATTGACTATACCGTTTATCTATAGCCTTGGTCTTAGTATCTTCACATTAGAGATGTCTAGCGTTGTTGAGGAGTTCCTTGCTCAGCCCGCTGAGGAGTTGTTGACTTGCCTCACTAAAGAGCAATTAGTGCAGGTAGCAGAGCATTACCAAATGACCCTCAGTGCTCAACAAAAAAGGACTAAAGTCCCATTGTATACTGCCGTTAGGACCTTTCTTGTTGACAGGGGGGTATTAGGGGTAGCTAGTCCTTTGCCTCTTACGCCTGTGTCTGACAAAGAGGTTAGAATCAAGGAAATGGCTATACAAGAGAAACAGATGGATATGGAAATGAGAAAGATGGAAATAGATCGGGAGGAACAGGAGCATCAATTCGAGCTTCGTAAGCTAGAGCTGGAGCTTGCGGCTAAGGGAATTGCAGTTCCTGGCCCTGCTCCTGCTCCTCTTGCACCGCCAGGATCACCATCTGATCCAGCACCACTGCATGTTAGCAGATATATTAGGATGGTGCCACCCTTCTCTGAGAAGGAAGTTGATAAATACTTTGCCCATTTTGAGAGGGTGGCTACTTCCCTAAAATGGCCCAAAGAGATCTGGACCCTGCTACTTCAGTGTGTGTTGGTAGGCCGCGCTCAGGATGTCTATGCCTCTTTGTCATTAGAAGATTCCAAGTCGTATGACTTAGTCAAAGTTGCTATATTACGAGTGTGGCGGTGCCACAAACTGGCAAGTTAATTTAATAGCTGACTACGCCACCCTAGTGTCCAAACCAGGGAATAGGTTCTTGTTAACCCAGAAAGATTGGAAAGCTCACAGGTTCAATCAGGCATGAGGCGGAGACAGAATTCCATCAAATTAAATGTTTTTATTTAAGCACTGAGAATGGGAGCAATGCAGAACTTAGACTGGAGGGAAAGAGCTGCAACAAAACTTAAGAAAATATTAATTTATTATTAAAATGTATGACTGCACCCAACAGGATGGGGATGTAACAAGACAATTAATTAGACAAGAAGGAGTAGGGCTTACCACAGGGAGGCAGGCTATCCTGAGGACAGGGAGGTCAAGACCACACGTGGATATAGGAGACGCAACCACCGCAACCCACACAGGTGAACAGTACTGGAAAACACACACAGTGAACCCACACAGGCACTACAAGCTAAACTCCCGATACCAGGTGACCAGCCTTCCCTGCAGCGCCCCCTACTCCTACAACAAGAAACAAACCACAAAAGACAATGACAAAGACAAAGACAAATACAGAGAACAGGAATAACACCAAAGGCTCAGATGATACAAGCTGACCTTTGTAGGGCCGACCTAATTTCCTGTACCACAATTAAATACAAATAACTAATAAATCAAAAACACCAATACATTCACACAATAAAGGAGTGGATGGCCATCCAAACGACAGAATCAAAGGCAAATACTTGTTTGAGAAGCCCAAAAGCTAGGCTAGCTGTAAAAGTACACAGCTGGCAGGCCTAACTATGCCTGCATGGGCGCTACATCGAGCTTCCCAAAAGTACAAAAAGAAAAGTCACAAAAGGACAAAGACACATAAAAACAAAAGACAACACTCTTACACCAAGACACAATGACAAGACACGGCAATCAATAAGGAAGAACAAACAGAGGCAAAACAGCAGCAAGCAAAGGATGACCCTGGCGATCAGCACCCTACAACCTGCTGGAGCATATGTAAACAAAGCGTTACTCACCATATCACTGGCCGGAAAGAATAGCGGAGATATTAGATGGCTACATACCACAGCGGAAAGGGTTAGCACACACACTGGACGACGACCAAACAATGCGTGGGGAGGGGGGGAACGAGTCTGCCCACGAGACCTATGTGACTAAAATGAAGTGGATGTTACAGCAGTTTCGAGAGTTCACATGACTATGACAAGTTGTGAAGTGTAAAGTTCAGAGCAACGGAATGGAGTACCTGCGGTCACGATGATCAAAAACACTCAGGGGCGCAAAGCCCTTAGAACGCACCCAGTGCAAAGCACAGCACAGCACAGCACAGCACAACACAACACAACGCAGAGCGATCGGTAATCCTACCAAAGCAGAATAGGGTTTAGTGGTCATCACTGCCGTGATGTAATAAACAGCATTAACCAATATGTAGACCTACCTCTGTACCGGAGCGAAATCTCAAAACCGGCTGCCACCCAGGAGAGAACCACCGACCAGAACAGCCTAATGACCGGAAGAGTCACCACCACCGGAAAAGCCAAACGACTAGCTCAACCCCTGCTGCATACCTGGCCCACGGTGGCAGTCACCTTATAAAGAGCCCAGCCCGCTGTGTCCACTCAGTTTACTAATGACAACGACTGGAGAGGAGAGCCCTTAAAGGCACAGGTGCACTATTCCACACCGCTACAATCCACCCCCGCTCAATGTATCGTCGGCCCGACGATAGAAAATAAACATAAGACCAGCCACAAAGCCCAACGGCATTTGAACTTAAGCAGGCCACGATGGTGTTAGATCTCAGCACTCCCCAAAACCCCTTCACTCACCATTCGTGGCAGCCGATGTGGGTTGGAATGTTGACCAGCAGTTGTTCGAATGGTCCTACGTAGTGGTAGTTCACTAGTACTAGGAGCACTTAGTTCCATTGGGGGCAGAGCCCTGGTGTCAAGATCTAGAATAGTGCCCCGAGAGGGGCTGACAATTTGGGGGCCCTCCACACTAGCAGTTTGTGGGACAGTTGGCTGTGTGAGTGGTGGCCTATCCAACCAGAGTTCCTCATCACTAGATTCACCTCCCTGGTGACATATGGGTGTCTCAACCTGAGGGCCAGCTGATAGAGGATTAACAGGCAACACCCCTCCAATGACTGCCTTCAACATGCTACGGTGAACATGCTTTACCTTATGGAGATCGTTGGTAGGCGCAATAGTGTACACTGCCCCCCCATAATGTGGGGCCCTCAGTACTTTGTGCACTACTGGACTCCACAGATCTTGTATCTTGTGGCGGCCCCGTATTCCCATGTCCCGCACATAGACCAACTGACCCTCCATTAAGGCTGGGTCTCGAACATGTTGATCATGTCTCGCCTTGCGCTGTGCTGCAGCTGCAGACAATCGTTCGCGGGCACCATCAAAAGCAACTTGTAGCCGTGCCTGGTGCTCTTCAACCCAGTCACAAACTCGGCCTGCCACTGGCTCACGGATCCTGCCCAACATGAAGTCGACAGGTAATTGGGGCTCTCGCCCAAACATCAACAAGTGTGGAGACGCCCCAGTGGTCTGGTGCGGGGTGGTGTTATAACAAAAAATGACCTGGGGGAGGCAGGCTGCCCAGTCCCGCTTACGAGAAACTGGTAAGGTGCGCAAGAGGTTGTGCAATGTGCGATTGAAACGCTCGCATTGCCCATTGCCAGCTGGATGGTACGGTGTCGTTCGGGTCTTGTCGATGGAGTACAAGCTACAAAGTTGTTGAATAAGCATACCCTCAAAGCAGCGCCCTTGGTCTGAATGTATTCTACTCGGGATGCCAAACCGATAGAACCATTCAGTCACCAGCATCTGAGCAACAGTTGGGGCACGCTGGTCTCGGGTGGGGATAGCGATAGAATACTTGCTGAAGACATCTGTAATTACCAACACACTCTCTAATCCACTCTGAGATGGTTCCAGTGTAGTAAAATCAATTGCTATGATCTCGTTTGGCCGAGATGCTAACAAATGGCCCATGAAAGTAGTGGCAGGGGGGCGATTGGCCTTTGCCACCTGACAACGAGAGCACTCCTCACACCAGCGCCGCACGTCAGCAGACATGGCTGGCCAATAGCATCTCTGACGCACTAGCTCTAACGTACGATTGACACCCTGGTGGCCATGTTGGTGATGCAGCTCAGTTAATACATCTGACTGCAAGGAGACCGGCAAGACAAGCTGACAAACTTCCTCCCCTCCATCTGGGCGCAAGACCCTACGATATAGCACACCGTTACTCTCGGTCAACCGGTCCCACTGCCGCAATAATGTGACAGCATGTGGTGACAATTTTTGTCTCTCTTCCCGAGAGGGGTAGCTCTTCGACAGCCAGAAAGACCAAATCTTTTGGATGACAGGATCGGCCAACTGCAGCAAACGCAAATCTGGAGGGGCATGAGCGGGTAAGGCAGACATCACCAACTGGGTAGCATGGACGCTCGTCTCTGTACCCACTGCCTGTTGCAGGAGCTTAGGAATGGTGGTCCCTGGTACTAAATCCAGCACTTCACTAGGCCCAGGTGAATATTGCCGAGAGAGCGCGTCAGCATTACGATTGGACTTACCGGATCTATATTTTATCTCAAAATCGAACGAAGCCAACTGTGCCGCCCACCGGTGCTCCGTAGCACCCAGCTTCGCAGAGGAGAGGTGGCTAAGCGGATTGTTGTCTGTATAAACTAGACATTTATGGCCAAGTAAATACTCCCTGAACTTTTCGGATAAGGCCCACTTGAGCGCCAAGAACTCCAATTTCATTGAGCTGTAATTGTTCATGTTGCGCTCAGTGGGCCTAAGGCCTCGGCTAGCATAAGCAATAGGCCTGATCTTACCGTCCTGTTCTTGCGAAAGAACCGCCCCCAAGCCGCTATGACTTGCATCTACTTCCAAGATAAAAGGCCGGGTAAAATCGGCATAGGCTAGAACAGGTGCAGTGACTAACCTATGCTTCAGCCCCTCAAAGCTCTCCTCACACTCCCCAGACCACGCCTCTAACAGTGGCCGCCCAGATGCCTTCCTGGACTTGCTACCCCCCAGCTCAGCTACCAGCCTATGCAGAGGGGCCGCCAATGTGGCAAACCCCTCTACAAAGCGCCGGTAGTAGCTAGCAAAACCCAGAAAGGAACGAAGTTCTGATATATTAGTCGGGCGACGCCATCTGGCCACAGCTTCAACCTTGCTCGGATCAGTTGCCACTCCCTGGCTAGATATTACGTGTCCTAAATACTGCACTTCCGGCTTGAAAAATGCACATTTTTCAAACTTTGCTTTGAGACCCTCCAGCTGCAAGCGCATTAACACCATTTCCAGCCGCTCAAGGTGCTGTTCTAAGGTGGAAGAAAAGATCACAATGTCATCAAGATAGAGAAGAACAGACTGGCACTGCTGATCTCCGAACATGCGCTGCATGAGCCGCTGGAACGTACTAGGGGCGTTACAAAGGCCGAACGGCATCCTATTCCATTCAAACAAACCAAAAGGTGTGCAGAATGCAGTCTTAGCTTTGTCAGCCTCCATCACCGGGACTTGGTTGTACCCGCTGGCCAAATCCATGGTGGAGAACCAGCGGGCACCTGACAATGTGTCTAAGGACTCATCAATCCGCGGTAATGGGAACGCGTCCTTCCGGGTCTTGCTATTCAATAACCGATAGTCCACACACATCCTTAAACTACCATCCTTTTTCCTTACAAGGACGATGGGGGAGGCGTACGGGCTACTGCTTTCTCTAATAACCTGCGCCTGAAGGAGTTGGTGTATGTGGGCCTTAACTGCTTCATAGTCCGAGGGTGGAATACGCCTATAGCGCTGCCTCACTGGGACTGGGTCTAAAAGGGGAATCTCATGAGCTATTAGGTTAGTACAACCTAAGTCACTCTCCTGTGTGGAAAAAACTGAATGGTACTTCAAAAGCAGTGTACGAACCTGATCCTGTTCAAAGTCATTAAGCGGGGACATATCCAAACCCTTAATCCGGTCTACAATAGCAGATTCTACAGCTGAGGGACCAGATGTGGCAGTAATAGAGCGAACCTCAGAAACTCCTGTAGGCAGACTAACAATGCTAGCACTGCTCACCTGACCTAATCTTGTACGAGGATAGAGGACTACATCGTTTTCCCCAACATTTGTCACCTGTATATATACAGTACCCCGAGTCACCTGTACTAAAGCTGGCGAGGTCAACAATCCCACAGGCAAACCTGATACCGATGGCTCAAATAGTACGTTCGGCCCAGAGTATCGATCAGAGCAAGTAGCTGCCACCCACTTGATAGTGCCGCCCGGGATCAGACAAGCTCTCTGGCCACGTACATTTACCTTTCCAACACCCTCAGCAGTTGGCTGAACAACAGCCTGATGGCATTGCTGCAGTGCTTGCACCACTGGGCTGGGGGCCTGAGAAACCGAAGGTAAGTCAAACAGCGAAGGACCATGTTGACCAAATAACTCCTGATAACACTTACTGATGACATTCATACCTAGGACCCCAGGCACCTTAGAAAGCATGCCACCAGGAGGATCCTTAACTACCAAGACACCACATGCATGGATCACCTTGCCACAGAGTTCTACATCTAGCTCTAAATAGCCTAAATAAGGGATGTCCAGCCCGTTGGCTGCACGTAGCTGCAGCCACTGACAAGACTGAAGGCGCTCTTGGCCCCATGGTTCAAAGTTCTTTGAGAAGAAGCTTTCAGCCATGGTAGTCACCATAGACCCCGTGTCAACCAAACATGGAACATTAGACCCACCCATTATGACATCAAGATGAGGACAAGTGGACATTAATCCGCCCATGGCACTACAAGATTGCAAAACTACCCCTGAGCCTGATACAACCCCACCCGGACTATGGCTCGATAGTCCGGCGGGTGCTAGTTTTCCGACAGCTGCACAGGGCGGGATGGTAAACTACCCGAGTGAGGGGGAGCTTCAACAGGGGTCAATTGGGACTGGTGGAACGCCCTCTGTCCATCACAATCTCGGGCATAATGACCAGGGCGCTGACATCGCCTACAAATGATGGAACTATCACGTGGGGGCCCAGTGCGCCTAAAGGGCGGCTGGAGTGCAGCAACACTCTGGACTAGCTGGTTTATCTGGCTCTGCTGTTGTCTTAACAGATCTTTTAGCTCTTTCAACTCTAGGTTAGGCGGCACCTCCTCTGTAACACCTCTAGTAACTGCACATGATGCTATTGGGAGCCCATGCAGCCTTTCCCCACAAGATGGTAGCGAGAAACTACGGGCCCTTGGAGCTGCCGGCATACCCTCTCGTTCCCACCTAATAGCCTCTTTACGGACTTCAATAAGGTCCGCGGTGGGCCGGCAACGAATCAGTTGCTTTAACTCCCGTCGAAGAGCGCCCTCGCAAACGTGCTCAACAAACTGATCACGCAATAGAACGTCAGCATTAATAATGCCTTGCGGCGCACGCCTCTTAACCTTCTCTATCAATTTCATTAGTGCAAGGGAAAACTCAAGGAGGGACTCACCCTCTTGTTGTTTACGGGAAAAGAAAGCTTCCTGCAGTGCCACATAGGACTCAGGACAACCATACAGGTCCTGCAAGATTTCAATGATGCTCTCTGAGTTTTCTTTCTCCTCCCTTGGGCGATGCTTAATCTCCTCCCGAGCGTCCCCCTCCAAATGATCGAAAAGAAAGTAAGCCTGGTCAGCAGGAGACAAGTGACGAACTCGCATGCAGGCCCGGGCTTCGTCTAACCACTCGTCTATACTAATACCTGAACTCCCTCGAAACATAGGGCACCTCTTCTCACGAGGAAGAAATACTAACCGCTCTGTAGTGTGCATATTGGCCTGTGCCGGGTTTATAGATGAATTAGAGCTAGTGCCGGCCTGGCCTGGCCCACTAGGTGTAGTCCTTTCACGTTGAAAACGTTCATTATCAGACCTCAATTTGGCCACAACATCCCTCAACTGCTGCAATTCCTCCTCCATTGGAGTCGACATTATTATTAGTATAAAAAAATTAGGTTTTAATCTATGACCAAGCTCGCAGCAGGTTGCGCAGTACTGACTTTACTCACCAGAAGCGTTGTTATAAGGATGTTTGCTGCTACCACCGTCCGCTGGCTGCTGCTTTGCCTCTGAAGAAAGAAAACTCATAAAATAAACACAGAACAAAACAAACTGGTTCAGAATCGTCTTAGTTAAAGAAAAGTGGAAAATCGGTCTCCGCTAGTATGCCTGCTGCCGACTAACGCCAAAATGTGGCGGTGCCACAAACTGGCAAGTTAATTTAATAGCTGACTACGCCACCCTAGTGTCCAAACCAGGGAATAGGTTCTTGTTAACCCAGAAAGATTGGAAAGCTCACAGGTTCAATCAGGCATGAGGCGGAGACAGAATTCCATCAAATTAAATGTTTTTATTTAAGCACTGAGAATGGGAGCAATGCAGAACTTAGACTGGAGGGAAAGAGCTGCAACAAAACTTAAGAAAATATTAATTTATTATTAAAATGTATGACTGCACCCAACAGGATGGGGATGTAACAAGACAATTAATTAGACAAGAAGGAGTAGGGCTTACCACAGGGAGGCAGGCTATCCTGAGGACAGGGAGGTCAAGACCACACGTGGATATAGGAGACGCAACCACCGCAACCCACACAGGTGAACAGTACTGGAAAACACACACAGTGAACCCACACAGGCACTACAAGCTAAACTCCCGATACCAGGTGACCAGCCTTCCCTGCAGCGCCCCCTACTCCTACAACAAGAAACAAACCACAAAAGACAATGACAAAGACAAAGACAAATACAGAGAACAGGAATAACACCAAAGGCTCAGATGATACAAGCTGACCTTTGTAGGGCCGACCTAATTTCCTGTACCACAATTAAATACAAATAACTAATAAATCAAAAACACCAATACATTCACACAATAAAGGAGTGGATGGCCATCCAAACGACAGAATCAAAGGCAAATACTTGTTTGAGAAGCCCAAAAGCTAGGCTAGCTGTAAAAGTACACAGCTGGCAGGCCTAACTATGCCTGCATGGGCGCTACATCGAGCTTCCCAAAAGTACAAAAAGAAAAGTCACAAAAGGACAAAGACACATAAAAACAAAAGACAACACTCTTACACCAAGACACAATGACAAGACACGGCAATCAATAAGGAAGAACAAACAGAGGCAAAACAGCAGCAAGCAAAGGATGACCCTGGCGATCAGCACCCTACAACCTGCTGGAGCATATGTAAACAAAGCGTTACTCACCATATCACTGGCCGGAAAGAATAGCGGAGATATTAGATGGCTACATACCACAGCGGAAAGGGTTAGCACACACACTGGACGACGACCAAACAATGCGTGGGGAGGGGGGGAACGAGTCTGCCCACGAGACCTATGTGACTAAAATGAAGTGGATGTTACAGCAGTTTCGAGAGTTCACATGACTATGACAAGTTGTGAAGTGTAAAGTTCAGAGCAACGGAATGGAGTACCTGCGGTCACGATGATCAAAAACACTCAGGGGCGCAAAGCCCTTAGAACGCACCCAGTGCAAAGCACAGCACAGCACAGCACAGCACAACACAACACAACGCAGAGCGATCGGTAATCCTACCAAAGCAGAATAGGGTTTAGTGGTCATCACTGCCGTGATGTAATAAACAGCATTAACCAATATGTAGACCTACCTCTGTACCGGAGCGAAATCTCAAAACCGGCTGCCACCCAGGAGAGAACCACCGACCAGAACAGCCTAATGACCGGAAGAGTCACCACCACCGGAAAAGCCAAACGACTAGCTCAACCCCTGCTGCATACCTGGCCCACGGTGGCAGTCACCTTATAAAGAGCCCAGCCCGCTGTGTCCACTCAGTTTACTAATGACAACGACTGGAGAGGAGAGCCCTTAAAGGCACAGGTGCACTATTCCACACCGCTACACGAGCATATGAAATGGTTCCGGAGGCATATCGGCAACGGTTCCAAACGTACAAGAAGTTTGATAACAACTCCTTTATTGAATTTGCTCGTGAGAAGGAACACTTGTTCAACCGATGGTGCACTTCTCAGCAAGTAGACTCTTTCCCCCTTCTTAAGGAGTTGGTCCTTCTTGAGGAGTTCAAGAGCTGTGTGTCAGATGGTATAGCTACTTATCTGAACGAACAAAAAGTGACCACTTTGGCTCAAGCAGCTGTTTTGGCAGATGAGTATGCGCTAACTCATCGTTGCACGCCATCCAGCAGGCCTGGTGGTGCCTTTCATAAAGACTGGGGTTCTTTCAGGGGTTCTTCCAGGGGTGGTGGGACAGAGTCCAATCCGGTGTCTGTCCAAGAAAGCCCTAGTTCACTGTCTGAGGAACCTTTTGAAATTGTGTGTTTTTATTGCAGAAAGCCAGGGCACAAGATCTCTGAGTGTCAGGCAAAGAGGAAAGTTAAAGGGAATATGACTGTGCATTCGCTTAACAAACCTCACTGTGGTTGTGAGGCTGGTAGTGTATTTTCTCATAATGTTCATTGTGGTGAGATCTCAGATTATTCTCCATTTATCACCTTGGGTTTTGTGTCTCTTCCGGGTCGGGACAAGGTGCCTGTGCGCATCCTTAGAGATACGGGTGCGGCTCAGTCCTTTCTGTTGGAGGGTGTGCTGCCTTTCTCTGCTGAGACCGATACAGGGACTCAAGTGCTGGTTAGGGGCATTGGGATGGGTTCCCTAGAAGTGCCTTTACATCATATACAGCTTTCCTCTGGTTTAGTCACTGGTAATGTTGTGGTTGGGGTGCGCCCTTCGTTGCCTGTGCCAGACGTTGAGTTGGTCCTTGGAAATGACCTAGCTGGCGGTAATGTCTGGGGAACTCCTCAGGTTACATCACCATTACCAGTTGTAATGGGTGCTCCACTGACACCTGACATTCCACATGAATGTGTAGAATCCCCTCATGTTTTTCCTGTCTGTACTATAGCCCAAGCTAGGAAGCTACAGGAAGCTGAGGTGCAAGAATGCTTACACCCTTCTCTGCCGTTGGTCAGTCAGGCTGTTGGGGAAACACCAGCTGCCATTCCTCCAATTGATAGCCAGTCTGATACTAGGAGAGAAGTAGGTTGTAGTGACACTAGTTCTGAAATGTGCCTTCCCTTTTGTGAAGGTTCTGTGTCTTCTCCTTTGGAGAAGGGGAGTGGTGGTTGTGAGTTTGGTGACGTGACTGTGCCCTCCCTTGAGGTTACAGAGGGATGGTTACGGAATTCTGGGATGTCAGTCGACTGGTCTCATTATCTTTCTTACTTCTCTAACAAGGAGAGGAAGGATCTTGTTGAGCTTATAGAAGAGTTTCAATTGCGCTTTGGAAATTCATCCTCAGGTCCAAAGTTCCTTTTCTGTGGACTGAGCCCTCTCAGCAGGCCTTTGGGGCTGCTGAGGCTCAGTACAGTAGTTGATTCACACTGGACATGACCAAGGGCCCGGGTGTTGGGACGATAGAGGTGGGATGGGGTTACAGAGGGTTCTTTGTTTTGTTTGATTAATGGTTGTGCTTTTGATGTTACCCTAGGTTTCCTGAGTGGAAACCTTTTTAGGGAAGGAGGTGTGACGCCCCTCTGCTCCCCCTACGGGCCGTTTGCTTCTCGTGGTGGCCACACGGGCAGAATGCTGGCTTGCAGTGGGGATCCTAATTGAGGGAGATTGGCCTCACCTGGCGCCGGTGTAGCCATATAAGCCATCATCATCTCCTACATCAGTCTCTCTCTCTACCACCATACATGCACACACCTTTTGGACGCACGCACTGCATAACACTTCTACTTACTTACACATGACCTACACGCATTCATACACTATAGTTTTCATCCCCTAGACACTTCCTTTAAAATAATACCTTAATAAATATAATTTGATTTGGAATCTGTTGTTCTGCCTCTTTTTGTGTTGTGCCTTGAGCCGGGCGTAACAGTCATTGTAAAAACATTGCAAAACATTGTCACAACAAACTGTAAGTGCTACTCCCTCTAGATGCCTAGATGTTTACATTCATACTCATACGCCATACTCTTTCACAGAACCATAGCCTACCCTGACATGCACATTATGGGACAAGTACTTCTAGTGTATAATAGGTATATTATACTTACTCAGTCAAGCAAATACTCTCACACCAGACTCATACCAATACATATACAGTACATACACTAATAGGACAGGTCACATATTAGGCAGTATTCTTAGTATTTTTAAAGAGCACAGTACTGGAAAAGTATAAATGCAGCGCAAACAGGCAAGATAAGTAAGTTCCTAGTTCTGTAATTGAATGTTTAGAGTTGTGATGATGACTGTGTGGGAAAAGCTTTCTCTGAACCTGGATGTGTGGGTTCTGACAGACCTGTAACAGCTTCCTGAGGGGGAGTAACTGAAAGTGTTCGTGGCCTGAGTGAGAGGAGTCCTTGATCATGTATTTTACTCTGCTGTAGCCGGATGAGGCAATGCTGTCCGGTGTGATCTTTTCTGCCGACCGGATGACCCTTTGCAGTGATTATATCTGTGCTACAGTGTAGCTTGCATACCACACTGTGATGTGTCAGTGTATGCTCTCTATGGCAGAGCGATAAAAGGCCAACAAGCAAGTGCATCATTTGATCATTGTACCACTTTTCTCTCATTAAACAATGTGGGAATGCAATTAATAAAATACAATGCATTTGAGAATAACAGAAAAGGGCCATGTCTGGTAGCTAATCAACATGAGCTAATGACAAACACAGGTATAAGCAGCTGCACCAAGGAGGTGGTGCCTGTCAAGCATTGCAAATTTATCAGGTACTGTAAGTGCATTAAGAAAAGTTGTTAAATAACGTGTCATTTTTACCATCAAGCTGTTAAGGCGGGGAACATCTGGGGGCGACTTCCATTCTGTGAAGCACACTTATTTGAGACTAATGCTAGACGCCATCTGGCAACAAACGAGAACAGCACAGGCTGTGTATAATGAACTGTTAGATTTTATTCAGCAATAAAGTTAGATGTCTGTTTTTGCTCTTTGCAAAAAAATGTTGTACTTAATCATGAGTTTTTGTTTGGTTGGTTGTTGGTTGTTGTTTTTCACAGAAACAGAATAGTTATGTCAGTGAACTACAGTATTGCTTCAAATTCTCCAAAACTTTAAGTTTAATGAGAAGTGTTTGGCGTGGCATGCATGGAGCAACCTCTAAAAAAGAGTAAGTAAAAAACGTTGTTATTTACTGATTACTTTGTTTGTCAGTTTATTTATCTGTTTTTTGGTTGTGCTGTCACTTTTCTTAATTCGCAAGGATTGCACAGTAATGATGTGCACAAAACAGATGGACTGATTAAACAAACTCAGCAAAATGAAGGACAGAGAAGAGCTTCAGTGTACCCATATCCTCTTGACAGAAAACGTCATTCGAACTTGAGCTAGCTCTAAAGTTTAGTGTCAGTTAATAACTAAAAGGTCAAAAACAGTGCAGACCTCCATGAAGGACAATACGCTCTTAATAATACTCTTGCAATAAAAAGAAAACAGACCCACTCCAAAAAAATGTATGGTCTCTTTCTTGACCAATTTCATGATTTAAAGACATGAAAACACAGAGTGATCTGTGAATACATTATGACATAAATGTTCTTGCATTTGTTGACAGACAGTTTGACAGTTTTTGTCAAGGTATTCGTTGGTTTCTTTCTAAATGAAGTTCACATCATCATCATTGCTTTACAATATTTTCTGCATCATGACAATCATCATAAAAGCTACATTGGCACCCCAGCTCTGATTGACACCCAGAACATATAAATAGAAATGAAACGGCCACTGTGATGAAAAACGCTATTGTGAAAATATGCCTCTAAGCCAATAAAGAGATAAACAAACGCAGGCGGATTAGTCACTGTAAATTCTCCTCTTTAAAAGTGGGATTAATTACCAGAGTGAATACCGAGAAAAAAAACAAGTTGCTGTAATGAAGGAGTTTTGTCAGTCAACCTATAACAGAGAGGAATTGGAGAACAAGTCTAAGTTGTGGAACACCTCGTATTTTAATTGGACTCATTTGAACCTCGACTGAGGCCAAATTCTGCAATATTAGTGAAAGTGAAACTGAATTAGTTAAGATCCCCTTCAAAATATAATGGGTTCTTGCTTGACTCATACATCGCTTCTTCACCAAGTGACATGGACTTGATTCATTTGGGTACTTCTTAATAAAGTAAGTGGGATGGATTTTATCAAGACTAACAAGACAGCCAAATGGATAGATGGATATATTGATTTATGGTATGAGTGGGGGAGATCCACGCCACTAGTTATCACTACACAATTTGCATTGAAACCATCCGATGTGAACATTGCATTTATTCAAAGTGAGAGTGCCGTGATTTCATAATGTCACATATTTGATAGTTATTGAGTGAGAAAATGGACTAAATGAAGTAAATTGAGTGAATGTTCAGATCAACATGAAATGTGAGGACAAGCAAGTGTACGAATTATTTTGCATATAGCCTCCATTACTCAATTTGGCTGGCCGAGGGGTGTTATTTTCCATTGCTTGGCAACAATTAGACAGCCTCCGGCCTCCAGCCTGGGGCCAAACTACAGCCGTGGGTATATACTTCACCCACCCCTCTCACTCGGCGCCATACTGCTTCCTTGTGAAACTTTTATTACTTTAATTACTTTTTAAAGTCATGCTGGGTAAAACCGCATACAATGGCTCTGTAAGAAAATACCAACCCAACCAACACATTTTAAATATGGCAAATAATTGTGGGCCCCCCAAAATGCTAGGGGGTCTGGGGGCAATTGACAAATTGAGACTTATAATATGTATAATTCATTGATCATAGCATATTACAATACAGCCTATAAAAACCTACACTGATATTCAACAGTTTTCAAACACAATTTTAAGCATTTCTTTTGGGAATAGCTACTGGGAGATCTCTTCCCATAGACGATCAATAGAGTAGCTCCCGAGCAACTATAGCCTAGCAGCTTTGAATACTGTAATGTAAAGGTGACACCTGTTAGACTCACCTCAGCATGACATTTACTGCGGTTAAAAATATATCACTTAATCTCTGCATGTTGTCATGTAGCTGTAAATTAGGAGTTAGAGGAATAGTGACAAGATACAGTCTCCTTCACACTCTCTCTTTCACAGACACACACACACACACACACACACACACACACACAGGAAGGCTGTTGGTGTGTGTGTGTGTGTGTGTATGTATATGTGTGTGTGTGTGGGTGTGTGTGTGTGTATATGTGTGTGTGTGTGTGTGTGTGTGTGTGTGTGTGTGTGTGTGTGTGTGTGTGTGCGTGTGTGCGTGTGTGCGTACGTGCGTTGTACAATAGTAGAGTACAATATAATCCTCACCATATTTACATTTATTTATTTAGCAGACTCTTTTATCCAAAGACACTTACGGGTAGCCGACTGATGCAAACGACCTGCAATTTCACAACACAAGCAAATTGACAAAACGCTTACAAATAGACAAAACACAAGCAACTTAAGAAAACATCTTCATTGATTTGACCTCAACAAACAGTGCATAGTCTTGCAGCTGGACTAAACCATTTTGTGCTTTATCAAGGGGTGTTAGCCAAGTTATACACTTTACAGATTAAACGTTATATTTCATTGTTTATTCATTATAGTATGTCATTTGGAAATTAAAATATTCAGGAAAAATAAAATATATATCCAGACTTTTCATGGGCCCTCTTCACTAATAATCAATCTCCCTACACCTGCAACACACAAAAACCAACACAGTGACTCATTTATACAAGCGGGCATGCTCGCACACACACAGACACACACAGATGCACAGACAGACAGCCACACACACACACACACACACACACACACACACACACACACGCACATCTTAATAATCTTCTCTTTAGCTTCTGTGAAAATCAGCATGCGTTTCCCCATGAGGTGCCAGTTCTCTGCACCCAGCCAGAGCACCTGTGGCAGAGATAAAACAAAAGGATTATTTCAAAGGAACCGAAAATAATTCAGCTCTTAGGAAAACAACTAAATGAAAGCCTTCCTGTTGGATGCCAACCTTACCATCGCTACCCATCTTTGTGACTGACATCAACCTCCATCCCACGGCTGCCCTGTCATCATCACATCAAGATGCTGTCATTAGTCTAAATTATCATCATTAGCCAACAACCAAAACACACCTATCACATCACATCAAGTTGCCTTCTTTAGACAAGTGAACACACACTTTATAACTTTTTAAATGTTCTCTTTCCAAAATACTGAAATAGTGATACATTGATAATGTTTTAACTTTAGACTAACATGCTATCATCAGAGTCAGTAGTCATCGTGACTAGATCATTCAAAGTTCAAGTGTAACAATTGGTTATTGTTATAATGGCTAACATAAAGCTACAGGCAATCACAATCAATAGGACATGCTTACTATCGTAACCTTACAGGGTCATAATATGTTTCTGATGTTATGTTGTTGAAATAAGGTGTTATAACATTGCTTAATATAAACAGACGCTACATTTTCATTCACCTTATTACAAAATTTAATTTAATTTCTTACAAAATGTCATCTGATGTGTTATAATTCCTCGGTTTTTCTGTGCTCCGTAACTCATTTCATACAAGTCTCCCAGTGGTGCTGGCCAAGGTGATCCATCCATGCCATCTCTATCAACACAGAAATAAAATGTTATGATTACCGGCCATTTTTTTAATCAAAACATTTCCTGCAGCCACACGCTGCAGTGTAATGAGCAGCCCTTTAATGTGGCCTGCTGCATTCATTAGCACCTTTAAATGGGAAGGCATGAAAGCAGGAAGGAGATTGTGCGAAAGGCTATGTGAACTGTGTTAATGTGTACCAATTGTATGTGTGCGTGTGAGTGGGGGTGTGGGGGTGGGTGAGTGGGGGTGTGGGGGTGGGTTGGCAGTGTGTGTGTGTGTGTGTGTGTGTGTGTGTGTGTGTGTGTGTGTGGGTGGGTGGGTTGGTGGGTGGGGGGGTATGTGTGGGGGAGAGAGAGAGGGAAAGAGAGAGAGAGGGGTGGTGGTACTTATCAGTCTGCTATAGGGGCGAGCAAAGGTGGAGATGGGTGGGAGCAGAGAATGTCTAATAAGGGGAGAAGGACCACTAGCGAAATACTTCCGCATGGTACTGTAACTAGAGGGCGATCACGAGCAAGTGATGAATGAATGGGTGGCAATGGAGCAGAACCCCCCAATACCACATTTGTCTTTATATAATTTGTTCTCCTGAAATTGCATTAATGCATGCGATGCAGGATAACTTGACTTGACAATTAGCTGACCAATGCAATTTTCTATATGTGTTGGTATTCCTAAAAACCCTTTCAAAGTTTTCATGTCACGTGACACAAAAGCGAACCACTTTACGGCCATAGACCTAAAAGAAGGTTCAGCTTCACGACGTCGTCGTAATCGGTCGCGATTTCTCGCTGACCAATCAGCATCCATGAGCTAAATGCTAGCATGTTACACGGAAAGCGGCCCATCCTATGAAAAGCAGAAAGGACATGAGTGACTTTTTATTTCATTTCCAGTGGAAAACCTATACTCAGGTAGCTACTACGACAATGTACATTAAGAAATGAAGTTGTCAACTGTGAAAAAAACGAGCGTTAGCCGCATAGCTCCATAGACCACAATTCATTTATCACTTGCTCGGCAGCGCCCCTAGCGGAATTTCAACAGATTGCAGGAACAATCCGGTACAATGGAGTTAATAGGAAGTGGACCAGGTCTCCCTAAAGGGGCTCTGGTGGGAGTGTCACTGAAGGCAGCAGACCCAGTTAGGACCCCCTGTTTTGACTTCTTTATGCCTGACTGAAAAAGGCATGGGTCCACAATAAGCATATCTTACTGGTTTATGTAGATATGTAGAGTGTGAGGTTTTACCTGCCTTCTTGAAGAGTAAGTGATTAACACACAGAAAGAGAGAGAGAGAGAGAGAGAGAGAGAGAGAGAGAAAGTAAGAGAGAGGGATCTTAATGAATGCATGCTTGGAGGCTCTATGGAGCCATAATGAGACTTAACTGGAGATTTGAGCATGATGCTGGTTAGGGGTCAAGACATCAGATGCTCAAGCCCTATATCTTCAAACTGAAACTCAGTGATATTCAGCGATCACACTGCATCCATGATGTTTCCGCCTCAATGTACTCAAACACATACTTCTACACAGACACAGACATTGAGTGGTGCGTTGTTGGTCAAGGATGCTATAAATTGTTTGACAGATATGTGACATGTTGGTGTTGTTTTTTTTAAATAGCATTCTTGCTGACTGTCAATCATAGCCTATACAGAAGCACCACTACTTTCCTAAGAATAGCAATTTGCACATAATAACTGGTTCCTGCGTTACTTTACATTCTTGGCAAGTATGGAGCTATTATTCATTTGCCATTTATGTCTGACAGAATAATGATAGTGTTGCAAATGCTGCAATTTCAACAACATCTTTCTCTTTTGCAGGACCTATTTTTATTTCATGCTCGAGCTGCATGGTGATTGGTGACATTCTTGCAGGCCCTCGATGCATCTATGTAATCAGATACCTGTCAGGGAGATGCCGCTGTCATCAATTGAATGCCACTGGTCTGGTTGATGTCGCAGCCATGTACATGTGCATGGTGCTTCTCTCTACATGGTTGATGTGGCCCTTAAATTAACATAGCTGTCACCAAAATGTTGTGCAGCGTCCTGTCAAACAACTTGATTCCCCAGCTGAATGGGAAATCAATGTGCATATTTTCACCCCTTGGAGTTTGTGGTTTTGTACAGTTTTGGCCAGAAGTTTTGATGTCACAGAAAAAAAGCTTGTACGGTAGTGGTGAAGGGAATGAAGGAAACCAAGCAACCTGAGTTCGCCCTTAGAGAACCTCTTGAGATTGCTGATTACTGTGTTCTTTTAAAGCCCTAATTGCCCTCCTTAATTATCAAAGCGTTCATCTACGGAAGTTTTGCTATCCAACAATTTAGAGAGCAACTTTTGATGAGCAGCTTGTAGACTTTAAGCACTGGCTCCAAACTTAATATGGCTGTGTTGACAGAGAAGATGAGTCCCTGTTGGCCCTAGCCTCACAAGCTATTTCAGTACCTACTTAAATTACTTCAGTCGCTCTTTTGTCAGCCATTTTCTGTGTGAATTATTCAGAAAATGGGAAGAGTGTCTGTTAAACAGGGTGGTGACCTGCATTTGTGGAGCTGTGGAACACGGTTTAACTTCATTATGTCAGTCAGTGTGTGAGGAGGCATAAAATCGCATTTGACTGTAAGTGCGAACAGGTAGGGTTTTAAACTTTTAGGATTGCCAGGGAATCTTTGTGTGCTGCCATGAGAAATTTGAATGGAAGGTTTTAGAGCATGATTTGTGGTAAACTCAACACTAAAGATTCATTCCCCCCATTCAGACTTGAACTCGCAGCAGTACAAAAACAAGCAATATTGGAATATATAAAATTCTTCTTTATTCCAAATGTTGAGACATGTTGATGTCATGTTTTCCCCCTCTGCCTGAAAATCTGTGTATTATAATATGAAAATCTGTTGGCTGTTCGCATTTGGCTCTCAGTGCTGTCTTGGCACCACCAAAAAAAAAATACTCCACAAATTATCATAAGTCTTTAATCAGGGGCGTATGGAGAATGGCATCCTCTCCTGCCAGCCACGCATGCCAGTCTGCATGAACCGAATGAGCGAGAGGGAGGCACATTTTTACCCGTAACACATGCGGGCCTAAATAAGGCACAGGGACAGGCTGCTGAGACCAAAGCAGAGGAGGGAGATGAATCCGGCGGGGAGACTGACAGGAGGTGTAAACGCATCTGCTATCTCTCTCGAGACAGAGAGCCTGACTGAAACCACACACAGCACTCAATATCCACAGCACTCCGATAGCCAATCAGGCACAGTTTTAACTTTAACAGTCTGTATTAAGACTTACATATTGTATGTTGCCCATTTGGGGCTGGGTTGTGTTCCATATACGCAGGCCTGCAGATGTTGTATTTGGCTAGTGTGTAAAATCTAAACTGGCACATCTGTTTATAAGCCTTGTGTTCACAACAGAGTGCCTGAGGGTCTAATGATGTGTAATATGAATTTGCAATGAGGGCCGAGATTATCAGAAGGCAGTGAAGGGAAACAAAGTCGGCACAACCCCCTCAAACACGTGTCTCCTCCTCTTCCTCACCAAAACATCCCATTGATCACTCCCCTTGGGACTGTTGTGTCCCATGAACGTCCTGTAGATTCTATGCCATGTGTTACCAGATGACATTGAATCTGTGCTGTACTGCAGTGTTTTTCAACCACTGTGCCGTGGCACACTAGTGTGCCGTGACACATTGTTAGGTGTGCCGTGGGAAATTATCCAATTTCACCTAAGTGGTCTAAAAAAGAGTGAATAGAAATCATTTTCTTTGTGTTAATTTGATTCCTATTCAAGACACTTTGACAAGAATGACTTGATATCATTAATGCGGGCTACAGATTTGTATTTAATTCCATTTTCCATAAAATTTCATTTTATTTAACATTTTCGGCTGGTGGTGTGCCTCGGGATTTTTTCAATGAAAAAAGTGTGCCTTGGCTCAAAAAAGGTTCAAAAACACTGCTGTACTGAGCATAACCTGTGTTAACTTATCTTTCATTTGACATCAATTCAGTTTGTATATCAGGGCCTTGAATTAGATTAACCAATGAGGTCTCAGTGGTCTTGGAAAGGGCAAATAGCCTATGAAAACACACTGAGAGCAGATGGGTTTCAAATGGGCCTCCATAAATATGTCTGTTGAAATGTGCTATGAGTCTGCGGAGCTCACCCTGTGATCATGCCCGTCTGTTTGTCCTTTATGATTATTTATGTTAGTCTGTATCACCACTTGACCTAGAGTTCAATAAAACAAAGAAAAAAGAATGTTGACTACACATGAATTATATATGATGTGGAAGTATTTGGGCTGTTGGCTTGTTACTCTGAATCATGCATGGACATGCATTTATTAGGGAGGCCAAAGATGAAATATAAACTTGCCGTTTAAATATTTCACGTGTATTCTGTAGTTCACTCTGTGGGCAGAGCTTGTGGTCATGTTGTAGAAATATTTTAATATGGATGATGTTGACCTTTTACAGGGCACAAGTGTTTGCCAAGGTCTTAAAACTTCTATGATGTGTATAAAGACCACGCATAGATCACCCAGTAAGGTGCCTACGGGTGCTCTGCTGCCTTGGCAAGCTCTACCTTCCAAAAGGCCAACGCTATAAGAAACCGAAACTGACTTGCGACGTGTTAGCCAAGTTAGCCAAGCAACAGAGTTGTTTTGGCAAAACTTTGTGCACATGAAATTTGACCAGATACAGCATGTGAATTAAAACATGCAATGCACTTTGAGTGACAGACCAACAAGTCAGGATTTGTAGATGTTAAAGGTGACAGTGCAAGGTTTTTTTTAGCTTAATTTGAATTAACTGATCAGCTTTGGAGTCAGCTTCAATATCGCAATGCATCATACTTTCATAAAATCATGCAACATACTCGACCATGTCTGTAGACATGTTATTTGCTGGATAAACAAATAGCATTTGTGCGATAGGGGAAAAGTGCTTTAGTGTTGCTTTAATACACTTCACAACAAGGCTATGCCTTGTGCCAGTTATAAATGATAGCAACCCATTAATAAATGGTGACATACTTTACATTTTACAATAAATAACATTCATTACTAAATGGTGATATACTTTATACCTTAAAATAACCCCCCCTTTACGGCTCGATTTCAGCTGTCACTCATGTTTGTACTGTAACTGAATAAGGACCCAGAATTGAATGGTAAACAACAGATGTCAAAGATGCTGCCTGTACAAAGCTATAAACCAATGACATCAGAGGCTGAAAAATATGGATGAATATGGGATCACTATTTGGCAGGCAAAAGGTCTCTGTTATTAATGGTTTGTAATCCCTTCATTTACTTAATAACATATTTATTAATCATTCATAAACTCCTTATGAGTGTACCCTTATTGTAAAGTGGTATCCACTTTCCCATCTTCAGATACAGTATGTAGGCTTACTTGAAGTACATATACTTTATGCCAGGGCTCAGACTTCAACTGAGTTTGTGTTGCATGGTGTGCGTGTGCATGTGCGTGTGTGTGTGTGTGTGTGTATGGGCGCGTGCATGTGTGTGACTTAATTGCCTTTTAGCCCCACCAGCTCTGAGCAAGGCTTTGAAGAGTCATCTCGTAGCATCAGCAGCGTACACAGCAGAGTTTTTGTGGCCCTAATGATGTTTAATATGAAATTAGAACAAGGGCGGAGATGATTAGAAGGTAGCGAAGCACGACCCGTCCCACCCTCCCCTCCCCGCCTCTCCTCTTGCTTGCCAAAACATCCCATTGATTACTTCCTTTGGGACTGGTGTGCCTCTTTGAAGATGCAAGTGGGTATTGGATCAGGAACATAATCAATACCTAATTACAGTTATCAAAAGAAACTCCAGTCATATGAACAGGGCTCGTGTGCTGTTAGCTGTTATTTAGGAGCTGCCTTGGCTGTCCTAAATCCTGCAGTATGAAGGCCTGAATATGCTTGCTGACATACCAAGGCATCAAGGACATGGCACTACAGTACATTACTGTACATTTGCTGTAGCTTCCTATTAGTTACTGCCTGATGTGTCACTTTCAAAATTGTGTTTAATGATCTACAAATACAGCCTGTTGACACGGTTGTGCAATGGGGGCTTAATAAAGTCTATTAAAGGCTTCTCTGGGTAAATAAGTGGCTTAAATAAAAGAAAATGCTGTGCAATTCAACTTTATTTATGTCGTGGCAAAGTAATTGACGCTGTCTACAGGTGCTTGAGAAGCCCCTCTGGGAAATTAGCAAACCTGCTAAGGCAGCAGAGGCTCAACAAGAATGAGAATTCAGCGGGAAGATACATACAGGTGAAAAAATATTTTAAGAATACATTTTTGATACATGTGACATCTGTGTGTGTGCGTGTCTGGGTGTGGGTGTGGGTGTGGGTGTGGTGTGTGTGTGTGTGTGTGTGTGTGTGTGTGTGTGTGTGTGTGTGTGAGATATCCACTAATGATCCATCACTGTGCAGATCAGAGGTTGCCGGGTCCGTTGAATCGAGTTGAGTCACTCCTGCATCCACGTGCAGTAGGAGGAGGCGGAGGAGGAGGACATCATAGAGGCCATTGATCTCTGCTCAGGGCCTTGTGTGTCTGATGAGAGAGCACATCCCAAACACTGCAGAGAAAGAAAAAAGCATGATAGATCATCCCCTCCTCTCTTTGATGCACAGGAAGAATGGAGGTCATTACTGTTTGAATGTTGGTGCCACAGCCTGACAGGTTTTTCAGCCGATAGTGAACATTGTTCATAATCACTCTCCTTGTGCAGAATTACATAGAGGGCTCGGAGCGTACACAATGGATTACACAAGGTAGACCATTAGCAAATCAAACATTGGTAAAGTGAGAAATGTTAAGATGAAGTGCTGGTACGATACTTGTTAAACAGTAAGGTTGTGCTAAAAACCCCTCTTCATTTGTGGATCGGTAAATGGTAGGAACAAATGAGTAAACAATACAAGGCAAGACATCCTATTTTTGCATAATGCTGTCATTGTTAGTTGTAGTATAATGGAATAAATAGTGGGTTTGAACGTGAAGTTTCTTGAATTTCAATTTGACTTGCCCGACTCAAAGATAACCGAAGAGTCAGAGTTCAATATTGAGTACTGTGGTACATTGAAATGCACATCTTTTCATTAACATCAATATTATGCTAGAGAAGTTGTGGAGAGAGAAGTTCATATCGCAGGCCTAGCTTATTATTATTTATTGTGTCTTTTATCTATATAGGCTAGTTTAATATACGCTACTCATTCATTCTTTCAATTATTCCTCTGGTAAATAAAAATAGATATATGAACATAAAACTTCCCACTTCAACCTTCATTCTCAAAGCATGCAAACTGAATTGTAGTTACAAGATAACACATAGGGTGTGATTCTATGTTAATGAAGGCTATTCAGGATTTGCTGATGTGTTGATCTTTCAGAGAAGGGAATCATTGCAAATGCAAATCCCAATGAAGCTATACTTTTTCATTATGTGCATATCTCACAGAACAAAATATCCATTAGTTCACAAACAGTGCAATATATAGTGCTGACTGAGAGATGCACATTGCATCTGCATCATGAAATGTATTTTTCATTTCAAAAAGTTTTCTCATCACACAGGATTTAAGTTAAATGGAAAACTCATAGATTATTTAAAATGCCACAGATTGTTTATCATCTAATTGCAAATTGAAAAGGACAGACTTCAATGCAAGAAATGTAAAATCTATATTCCAAAGGATTTGGACGTTGGAGGATTGACGGTTATAGGGTAATAAACAACACCCTCCTTTTCTATATTGCTTTTCTTCTTTTTGTCTAACTTTCTTTGGCTTCCCTCTTTCTCTCCTTCCTTTTTGAATAACAATAAATCCTTGCCATCTTCAAAGCCCTAGTGGAAAGGCTGCAGCAAAAACACCTGGTTTGAAGGTGCTGATTGCAGCAACACACACAGGATGTGACATCACCTCATCACACTTCCAGCTGGAAGCAGGCCCAAATGACACTTCACAGCAGTGTTAACACAATAGCGGGTGGCTATGATTTTCTTAGCATGTGCCACCCCTCTGATATCAGGTTTACAATCTCTTTTCACACAATGTTTCCTGGTTTAATTTCACAGCAGGACTGTGTAAGTAGCAGTGGTGGAGACAGCATCCTGCTAATTGTAATGACTGTGAATAAATCAGGCTTTTCAGAGGGAGAATGCAAATGTGTGCAAACGTCAGGGTACCCCTGGGAACATGACACTGTTACTGTTATGTTAGTGTAACAATGTACTAACAGTGAAAGAAAGGCTGATTGCAATGTCTGTTTGCTCAAGAGGTTGTTTTTTACAGAATTAACTAAATGTTGCGATGGCATTTACCCAGTGGTTAGCAAGCGTACTGCATACGACTGCATGTACTGCAGACATCCAAGCTTCAGAAAATAAAAGTACCACAAATCCTACTGCATTTTTCCCCAACAATTCGCTTAACCTGCTGATTCTAATTAGCACAAGGAATACATGGCAGACTTGTACCTTCTGAGGTCAGGATAGCTTTCTCACGTTGCAGCCGTTTCCACATCTCAAAGTTCCATTCGTGTTTGGTGGCAGGACCTTATAGATTTCTGAGCAGTACAAACAGGAAACACCTTGACCCTCCAGTGTCTCCTGAGAGGGGAGAGAGAGAGAGAGAGAGAGAGAGAGAGAGAGAGAGAGAGAGAGAGCGTGTGGTTTCACAACACCAGGAGTGCTGTAAGATTATCTCCCTCCCGAGTCCCCCCTACATCACGGGAGATATTATCTGGCCAACTGGGTAGGAGTGCAGAACACATTAATAAAAACATGGAGACGAGGGATGCGATTTAGTTCAAGGCTGCATATGGGAGGAGAAATCAATGCAGAGCACAGATGTGCACAGATCTGCCCCCATCCATCTGATCCCTGCAGCCAGAGAGGCATCCGGCCCATCGAGAGATGATCATCGCTCCGCCACTTTGCTTGATGCTAGATTGAGTATCCAAAGTCAAGATTATATCTGATTGAAGAACTTCGCTTAGAATATAGACAGACACAGACACAGACACAGACAAACACACACACACACACACACACACACACACACACACACACACACACTTTTAGTGCTACTACTACTAATGACAATACATTGAGCCCTTGTCAAAAGCCATGCACCAAGGGATCCAAGGGATTTACAAAAGCAGCACAATATTACAGACAGTCATGAAATGATCAGTTTTTATCAGGTCACAGGAAATTAAAATTCACAAAGCAAAGTCACGAAAAACTCACCTGGCCTACCTTAGAGACACCTAAGCCAGGAGGAGAGGATTCATCACATGGCTCAGTCTTGCAAACATGCTTGTGGAGACCTGAAGGGTAACTGATCCGCATTAGCGCTGTGAGTCTAGCGCTACACTTTATGTAAGCATCCATTTATCCTGTATAGGTTCCCAGGTGAGGGGAGGCTTCAGATATGCTTTCCTCCCAGCAGCCCATCCTTGCAAACTCATCTGCCAAGGATGTAGGGCCATTTTTGTACAAAAATGGTCCTACGTCCTTGGCAGATGTGTTTTTTGTAGACCCGGTCTACATTATATGATACATACATCAACTGTAGATGTACAGGGGGCATTGCAGTCTGCAAAGGAAAAATGTGTCCTCTCTCCATCAGGGCCAGTGGTGAAAAGATGTCTTAAGTAAGTAAGGCAAAGAAGTGTGTCTGGGTGCCTGAAGTGCGTTAATAATAAAGGGATAATAACATCGAGTCTTGCATTAGAAAGTCAGGGGGAATACAGACTGATGAACTGTATTAGCTTTTAGGGGAACATTTTGAAGTAAACTGTCTGCTAAACCTAACGGATATTTCATTCAAAAAAGTAATTGAAATGACATAACTTGATTCACACAGCAATATGATTATGGAATATTTCACTGTGAAAATATTGCCTGGCTTGTGTATAGCACCAGGTTTTGATTCTCTATTCCATAAATGAAAGCTAAATGCTACAAAGTTCATTCCCTCAGTCAAAACAGTTTGAGGTGAAGTAAGGTTGAATTTGATTTTCTCTGCGTCACCACTATGAATGGCAGTTACATTAATTGCATACGACAGGCTCGGTAATTGACTGTTTGTACCTTTGAAAGTGAAAAGCCAATTTAAATTTAATCATAACAGGTCACAATGCTGCACTTGAAGGAGCCTGTGAGCAGGACGCCTGATTTCAAGAAGGGGGGGGGGGGGGGGGGTGAACACAGATGCAGCGCCTGTGAAAGACTTTCTAGTTCTATAAGTGAATGGAAATAGGATTGAGGGTAGAAGATGGGTTGTTGTGTGCCCTTCAGATGTCTGAGGAAGGGGGTGAAGTTCTGGAGGAATCCATCGGACACGCCGCAGCGCAGGGCCTTTGAGGGAGGTATATGAAGGGGGGGGGGGCGCAGGGGTCAACCAGCGTCTGAAAAGGCTAATTTCTCCCGGTGCTTATGTGAGGGAGACAGCGGATTAAATGCAGTGGATAGAGACGTCAGAGCCCCCAACAGGAGGGAGCAGAAGGGAGCTATGTGAGGGGAGGAGGGGGGTCACAGAAGGATGGGAAGTGGAGTGTGTGTGTGTGTGTGTGTGTGTGTGTGTGTGTGTGTGTGTGTGTGTGTGTGTGTGTGTGTGCGTGCGTGCGTGCGTGCGTGTGTGTGTGCGCATGCGTGTGTGCCAATATGTGTCTTTGTGTGTGTGTGTGTGTGTGTGTGTGTGTGTGTGTGTGTGTGTGTGTGCACGCGCGCATGTGTGCGTATGATTTCTAATTTGTCACACAGCAAAGTCTTGGATATGGGAAGTGCAAAACACACACACACACACACACACACACACACACACACACACACACACACTCCAACACACTGAAATCTAAATGACTCAAGGCAGAAACAACAAATCCAAAGCAAAATGTCTTTGGGCTTTAAAGAGATATAACCAGTCAAATGAAGCACATTTGCACTGTTAGGTCCTTTATACGTGATTCCGCTACTTGCTAACATTTTGGAGTCAAAACAGACAGTCAGTGAGCTGGTGTCTGAATCACAGTCACTATATAGAAGAATAGAAGAATGCATTAATTTCATAACCAGACCCCTCGGTGTTAGCTTACCTTAGCTAATAAATAGCCTCCCACAGAATGAAAGATTGAAAAGGGGCTTAGCTGTGGCACACTGTAGGGTTATTGGGACTGGCTGCCACTGAACTCTTTAACTAAATAGGAGACTCTAAAATCTAGCGGTGTAAGGCGGAGATCACAACAAGTGGCGTTTGCTATGGTTCGGCAGCTAGACTGTAGTGTCTAAAGGGAAATATTTGATCTAGCAGATGGGATTGGCATTCACAACTGCTGTTTAGAAACTGCTGATGAGCTCAAGACTCACTATGGAGAGAGAGATGCCGCACACTCCGAGTTTAGACAGACTGTTTATTAAAAGCGGTAACGTTTCGGCCAAGACTCACACCTACATCTGACGGCAAGCCAATCAGAAATCACCATCTCCCATCACTCTGGTATAATAAGTAAGACCTTTTGATGACTAATTGTTATGGAGTTATGACATGTATCTCCTAGCTTGCTTCATGAACATTAATGCATTGAAATTCTATTTAAAAATACCATCACATTTTGTTACGCTTTTAGCACAGAATAATGGGTAATTTATTCAGTTTTCTTGGTTTACTGACCTGCTCCTGATGGTAAAAGCAGGTCTAAATTACTTTCAGAAGGCTACAACTACCTACAATTAAGGCTTTTACCAGAAAAGACATCCAGGGCATCTCTGAGATTTAGCAAATCCCCACAGTAATAATGCAATAAACACTTGAAATGACTCCCTTCAGGATAATGTCCTTTAGCACCATCAAGAGAAGGAAACAAAATGGGGGAAAACTGTGTTATTAGCACAGGGAATGGTGTCCACTGACCATGAAATGGCCACAAGTTGAGCTAATAGCAGTACTGATAATATGCAAATATTCC
This sequence comes from Sardina pilchardus, assembly GCF_963854185.1. NCBI lineage: Eukaryota > Metazoa > Chordata > Actinopteri > Clupeiformes > Clupeidae > Sardina > Sardina pilchardus. The sequence continues at coordinate 16,215,933 of NC_085016.1, forward strand.
TTCCTCTACTCAAATAATAACTTAGACCCTAAACCTTAATAATTAGCATGAACTTAACTTACAGTTTTCTTATGAAATTGTGCATGTTCTGTATGTTAGCCTAACAAATGAAAGTGTGGTATTCCAATGACAGTGGTATTATTGTTGGGATTGGTGCCAGCTCCGCACATTGTCCAGCCTCCATATACACCTCTTCATTTCACCTGCAGCTCTGAGTCACTGAGTGGTGGAGAACAAAGCCATCAAGGTCACCGGCAGCTTCACCAATGTGCTCCATAAGTGCACACTGCACAGCACAAAACATATATACGGCCATTTTACTGGGTGCTTCTCCATCACAACTAAATGGAATTGCTGTTGTAAATGTAAGACGTGGAGGAGGAAGAGAAAGAAGAGGTGGAGGGACGAGGCGGGGTGGGGGGGGTGGCGGGGGGTTGGTGAGTGGGGTGCAGAAGATTCATCGAAGGACCCAGAACATGGCAGAAACGTACTGCCGCAAAGTCAGAAGTTCAAAAAGAACAGACTCCCCCGGACTGTGGGGAGGAGAGGTGTGTAATTACTGCGGTGGCATGTCCATAAAGCACGCTGTGCTATGTCATCATGACCAAAGGCCAGCTCCAGGATATCGGCTCATTCCAGAGCTGCTATCTGTCCAGTGGATCAAAGTGGGTATATCACCATCAGGGCCAGTAGCAGCCACTGCTGGAATAAATAATAAAAAAAGAGAAATGTCAAAGATTCTTTTTCTTTTTTTTTTTATTACCTAAAATGAATTAGTGAAATAGAATAGTCTTATGATTAGACTAGGCTACAACAGTGTTCAAGCAAGCAGTGATAGGTGGGTTTACATCAATGCTTTTAATTCTAGTTAGAATCAGAATTACGGGTCAATCTGAATTAAAATGATACTGTAGATACGTATATACTGTGTACTGTGGCATGCAGGGGCATGAGGAGTAAATGGCAATTCTTAGATTCTGTAATAAAAATGGTTAGCAATACTATAGCAAGAATCATTTCACATTCTACACGCCCTGAACCAAATTCTTGTTCTTCAGGCCCCTTGGGTGTAGTTTCTATAAAAGTTTGTAAGTGTTCATCAAAGCCTCCAATCTGTTGAAGCAGTATCACTGAACTGGTGCTGAATGTGCTGGGCGTGAACAGACCTCACAGCCAGGCGTCGCTGGGAGCAACAAACGGTAGGAAATAATTAGACATGCCAGTTTTGTTTCCATGGACACGAGGCACTGGTGTTGAAGGAATCGAGACTGACGGAACATGGGTGTGTGTGTGAGTACTATTGATCACACGTCAGATTCACATTCAAAGAAACAAACAAACCCATAGCCAGTAAGGCACTGGCCCTTACATGTTCCTCAGTGCTGTAAAGAGGAAAGATAAAGCCATTAAGGGATAGCGTCAACAATGCACATCAGATGTGTGCAATGGCAGAGCAAGTTGTTATAATACAAACCTGTATACTGTGACTTATAACAAGTAATGTATAACACTGTAATGATCAGTGTGTAGAGTGAATTGTAGAGACATGACAATTACAATATACAATTTGATATACAATTTCAATCCCACTTCACGTTATCTGCATCAAAGGAAATGAAAATGCATTCATCAGCCATGCAATATCTAAACGTGTATAAAACACATAATGAAACCATAGAATGAAACTTGCGTCCACACTGTTGGACTGCTACTCAGGTCACTCTGATACAGCTTTGCTGTGTGCTTAATAGTAATGTGTCACAGTAATGGTATTCCCACAGTCAGTTATCACAATGACACAGCAGGATACTAGAATGCTGACCATCATCTCTCTTTCACAAGGTCACTCTTGAATGACAGCAATGTCAAACGAGGCTCTCTAATGTCCTGCTAGTATGTCCTCACACAAACATGCAGACACACACACACACACACACACACACACACACGTACACTCTAGCACACACGCACGCACGCACGCATGCGTGCACACACACAGACACACACACATGCACACGTGCACACACACACACACACACACACACACACACACACACACACACACACACACACACACACACACACACACACAAAGCAGGAGAGATGATGACCTTAAACCCGCTGAGATTTCAAATAAAGTGCACCTATTCGTGGTGTTAATTCTCATCATGATTTAGTTGTCTGTCAAAGGACTGATGTACTCACAGCAGGTAAGATGAGCCTGTGGAGTCACACACACACACTCTCTCTCTCACACACACACACACACACACACACACACACACACACACACACACTAATTTGGTAGAGGGCACATGAATGATAGATAACCTCACAGTGTGTTTAATCCTCAAAGGGGTTACATAAATAATATTCTCTCTCAGAAGGAAACAAGCACAATGACAGCACAATTATTTTACAATTTATATCTATTTCATCCTTATATAAAACCTATTTGAACAAAAAACATACTTCAACCAACTATTTAGAAATACAATAAAAACACATTTTAGATATTGTAGTCAAGAGAATAAACATGCTTCAGGCAAAAAAACAGGAGGACTGCATTTATCTTCTGTGATTACAGTAATATGAGGGTCACCATAACTAGGTCATATGCAGGTATAGTGCATATATTTACATAAATAGCCTAATTTAAACACAGAGGCCAAAGCCTAAAGCCTTAAAGCAGCCTACTGTAGTCTACGCAATTCCACATTTTGACACAGACATTTTGTGCTAATATAATGGGGGAAAGGTTTTATGATTATCATTATGAGTTTATAATGTGTAATGGCTGACAATCATGATATACAGTAGGTGTTTTCTGGAATACTTTGAATGAAATGAATTGACTGTAATTTTCTGGTGCGAGAGCCCTGATTAGAGTAGAATGGAGTTCAAGCACTCTAATGTGAATCAGAGCCCACAAGTCATCCAGCAATGCTTGACATCAGAGAAGGTTAAAGATGTGGTACAGTATAGACATGAACAAAAGAGAAAAGATTTATCCAATGATCAAAATGATTGAGAGATAATTAGGCAAATAATTAAGATTGTATATATTTGCATAATGTAATTAAAGACGCATCGAATTGTGGGATTCACCACCTGGAGTGGTTTCTGATTGTAGTCTATAAGTAGACTGACACTTTCAGACCATGCACATACAAGGGCTGAGTGAAAGCAACGCTGGTGGTAAATTATTCCCCAGATGGTGCCTCAGGGTCACCTACCTACAGTATATTTGTGTGTGTGTGTGTGTGTGTGCATGCGTGCATGTGAGTGAGCGAGGGAGCAAGCGAGCGAGGGAGGGACTGAGTGAATGAGTGAGTGTATGTGTAAGCATGTGAGTGTTTGCATCTCGTTGAGTGGGGAGAGTGTGTGTGTGTGTGTGTGTGTGTGTGTGTGTGTGTGTGTGTATGAGAGAGAGAGAGAGAGATCACTGGTCATGTGTGTGCGTGTGTGTGTGTGTGTGTGTGTGTGTGTGTGTGTGTGTGTGTGTGAGAGAAAGTGTATATTTCCATCATAGTATGTTATAGGTCTCATTGGCATTGTCAGAATCAAGATGAAAACATCTTCTCCCATAACTGAGATATTTTATTTTAGAGCATGATGCTTTCCAGCTGAGGTGGCATCAGGGCGATTCACATTCAGAGACTAAATGGTCCCTCAATATCCAGCAGCTTTGGGGCCCAAACAGACATTAGCATCTAAATGTTCTTCTCAGTAATTACCTATTAAGAGGTTTCTCGGATCATTTCAATAACAGAGTATGTTGAACCATACAGAGTCTATGTTGAACCATACAGTAGAAAAGTTTTTATAGTCCATCATGAGTTAAACAAAGATAGATCCATTAATATCATGTTTGTATTCTACAGTTAAGTATCACACAGACTGGAGCAGATATTTGGGTGGAGACGTTGCACAACAAAATGTCTCCCCAGGAGCAGATTACCCCCAAACACTGGATCATTAAGGGTAATGGTATTATGTTGTTGCCTCCAGAACAGTGCACTTCAGTACCCCCTCATAACTAGCTGTTAGCGGAACTTACACTCACTAGCTGAACATTGGTGCTCTGAAAAGCCTCCGCTCATCAAACATGGGATCTAAGTAAAGAGCTGGAGTGGAGCGCTTCACTACACTCACCTGGTGTCATCAAAAGAGATTGGTGCCATGTAAACACCTTGTTACAGCTTTTTTGTCCCGTGTGTGTGATCATTGCACTCCCAAAATGGGCCATTAGATGCAAATGTGTGCAGGCAGCCCAAGGAGACCCATATCTGCAGGTGTGTATTTGTGTCCAGGCACAGATGAGGACACCCACTTGGGTGGAACGGGTGGCGCTTGAGAGCCCTCTATATCCTCTACTGCTGTCTGAGGTGATTGTGCAGCAATTAACAGTCACAATCACCAGGAAATCAATCCGTGTAGTGAATCACCAACTTCATTAAGCTCTCGACATCCACATGGGTGATATAAAAGCATTTACCAGTCCTTTGTGGGTCTTTCCCAAGCCTGCCCTGTACCTGACATACAATAACACATCATTTTGGGAGGGAACTAATGGGAGACATCTTTTTAATGAAGCCCCTCCTTTCCCTCCATTGACACACCCAAGGTGATAGCCACAGTGTTCATGTGCAGCTGGCTTCCCTTTGATGAATAATAAAGAGGCGAAACACTGTGACAAACACACACACACACACACACACACACACACAGAGAGAGAGACACACACACACACACACACACACGCACAGACGTCTATGTTTTTCCATTAGGTCTCATGTGCTCTTGTTGTGATGTGGAGGTGAATGAATCAAAGGAGGATGTCACATAGCCTGGTTGAGACGAAGCTTTATTAGGCCGCAATGGTATTTAGATAAATGCCACTCATCAAAGACAGCGTAGATGAGATGATATGGCATATAAATCCCTTGTGTGATGTCAAGTGGCACCCTGACCTCACTGTGTAAATCCAAATAGTGGACTGAAGGCGGGAGCTGTGCTGTCTGTTAGGGTGTGTCCAACAAAAGAGGACAGCAAAGGGGAAAACAGGACATATACAGGGACAGTGTTGACATCCCATACAGCTGAGTGACAGGACAGAACCCTGCCCAGAGCAGACCCACACCTCATACAAACCAGACCCAGATAGTTTTTTTTTTTTAAGTAGATTTTTTGGGGGCTTTTTTGGCTTTATTCAGATAGGAAAGTGATGAGGTGGGATTGGGAAATGGCCGTTGGACTTGAACCTGGGTCCCCACTTGGACCCAAAGACCACCTCCAATAGAAGGCCCACTCAAACACCCCCTCCAATAGAAGGCCCACACAATATCCAAACCCAAACCAGGTGCACTCCAACATTACATGTATCATCCACTGTAGAAAATCAGCCAGTTCTTCCCAAAATTGAAAAAAAAAAAAGATTTCCTTCCAGTGCCTTCATGTTTTTCTAATCCTAAACTGTCCATTGTTTTTTCACGGTCATTCTGACTTCTGACAGTTCAGCAGGCAAATTTTACTTTGCTGACGGAGCACAGGATCGGTTAAATGCCCCAGACCCACAGGCTTAAACCGTGGACCAGACTTATCTCAACACAAGTTCAAATCTAGGGAGAGTTGAGGGAAATGCCGCAAACATTAATTAAACATGTTGAAGACACTGAGAAGCAGAAAACAACCTTTCTCTCGCCCCAAGGAAAGTTGCCACTCAAGATTTATGAGAGAGGCGCTGACTCGTAAAATAGGCATAGAGGGAAAGTAAGTGATCACGGGAGAGTAAACAGTTGTTCTATTAAATCAGCACTCGCAAATTAACTCCTGTGAGCAAATGAAAATTGAGCAGAGCCACTTTAATTGGACACTGAAGCAGTGATTTGTCGGTCAATAATTTAATTGTGAGGCTAATTATTATTTATTTATTTTTTTCATGTAACTTCAGGGCCTACACCGACTAAATCCAGCCGGTAGTGACTTTTTGGATAGCCAGTTATTTAATTATTTGGTAATATGAGTTGATGCTTTCATCACCAGCAGGCTTGATTACAGTAATACTCTTTTTTTCTGGTCAAACCATGAAATGGATTAATAGTTTACAGACTGCACAACACACTATAGCACAGGTTTTAACCAAGACCAGAAATAGAACCCATATCACCAACCCATATCACCCTGGTTGTAATGTCCCTGCATTGGTTGCCTTTATTGGTTTTCAAATCACTCAGTGGGAATGGCCTGCCACAGGAGCTGAGGTTTATATACAAATCTTAAAACAGAGCCTAATTTTGATTATAGGTAAATTGACCAAGGCACACTAATCTTTCCTTAAACTTGTGCTGTCTTCAACTTTATCCACTGCATATTCTATTATTTTAGGTATTTTAGGTATTTTATGTATTATGTTTTGAAAAGCTATTGTTTCATTGTCTCCATGGTGTCCTTTCTCTGCCTTGTCATGTTATTTTCATGGTGTCTTGATGCTTGTTCGGGCTTTCGCTACAGCACTGTGTATTGCGATGTTTTGCACAAAAGGTGCTGCATAAATAAAGGTTGATTGATTGATTGATTGATTGATTGACATATTCATAGACACAATAACATGTTAACAACGTTGTATTACAAACTCTTTGGTAGATCTCGCAGTTTACTGTGAGTGATAACGGACACAAAACCCCTCATGACCCTTGAAATCGTTGACTTTGATCGGTTAGACAGAACAGAAGTCATCCAATCCCACAGCTGTCCCGGCTGCCTCAGGTGGCCGCTAGCTCGGCGCTAGGACTGCAGGCTGTGTTCTGAGCCAGCCTGTGATTAGAGCTAAAGGCCACCAGACTGGAAAAAGACGGCAAGTCTTGCGTGAGTTGGAAGGACGCCACTCTGTGTGACTGTGTTGGTGTGAAATAATGATTTCTACGGATAGGAATGCAGACTCTTGACACTCTGGAGAGGGAAACTCATGTAGCTTTTCTGCTCAGCGGGGGCATAAAGTAAGTGGTAGTATGTGACTTTGACCTTGAACAGTGAAGTGTGGGGAAGGTGATAGAAACAAGGTGGAGATGAGATAAAAGCAGTACGGTGGAAATACATTTATTTAACACAGGCAAAACGCTAGCAGTTTCATCTGACTAGCATGACAACCTTAGAGATCTCCAGGGCAAGTGGATTTGTTCAAAATTGTTTACAGGCAACACGCTATCAGTTTGAGACATATAGAAGTAATCTCATCACTAGCAAGTATCTCCACAAGTGAACATTTCCCAAATTGCAAATACCTTACCAGTGAAAATCAAAGTCCCTGACCTTACTAAACTTTAAGGGTATAGCATTTCTGTTTCAGAACTTTTTAGACATACCCTCTCAAGTGTCTGGCCATTTTGAGATTTGCCAGCATACAGATGCTCTCGTCTAACAAATTCAATTTCCCCTTTGATGTCCAGCTCCTCCATCACATCCAGATGTGTCATCTGACACTGGAATGGATGGGTTGCCATGGCGAATGATTCAGGACAGGGCCCATCTCACTAAAGAGCAGTCTGAGCTTGAGTTTCTGATGAGCTGAGTGATGTCTGACTTGGTTGAAAAGATGGGGTGTGGGAGACGAAGAAACCCATTACCTGCAAACGATAGGTGATCCACTGAGCCTTTGGATGGAGGAGATGGCTGAAGACTGATAGGACTTCTCTACGCGTCCAGAATGACGGATAACTCCAGTTAGCATCCCGTTATTTTTTTTTCTTGTCTTTTCTCATCGCAGACTTGAGTGGAGAAAGTTAACTTTCGACTAAGCGGTTCCTTTCGTCACTGAGTTGTTGTGGAGAGGAGTGGTGAGTGGACTCCATGCAGTGTCAATTCCACAGCTACGATTAAAGTCAAACTTTTAGCTCTGGATTCCCTGTTAAACTAAGGTTAGAAAAAAAGTGACCAGATCAAGTTTGCCCAGACCGTACAATATTTGGCAGTTGGACAACGGATTAACCCCCACCCACCCACTGCTTTACGGCTGTCACGTTCATGCACATCTCTGATCCCTCTCATCTTTTTGAATTGAGAGAGGGAGAAATACATTCACTACACATTTCTTTCAATTTCACAAAACATTCACTTTCTTTTGTCAGAACCCCATACAAAAGTGGTTAATGTCGTCTTCTTCATGTCTGTTAATGCCCCATCCATGTTGAGTGAAAGCTGAACATAGCCATCATGGCTTTCACCAGCATTAGTTGTGAGAGTAGAAGGCTACAACAATTAGAGAGTTAAACAGAGGGATGAAGGAGACGGTTACTGAGGAAATGCTAAGAAGCAACCGTAGGAACACTTCTGTATGGTTTTATGAGTTCCTGCTGTCTCCACAAACCACAATGCATGTCTGTTTACAGTAAGAGAGGAGAGCTCTGGAGGTTGGGGTTGATAGAACACAAATACATAGTCCTCAGTCACTGTGCCCCTAAGAGTGTGTGTGTGTGTGTGTGTGTGTGTGTGTGTGTGTGTGTGTGTGTAGCTGTAGCTACTATAGAGATTGATGTCGCTGACCTTCCAGCAATTTCCCAAGCTCTCTAGGTTTACTTTAAAGGCCACACCTGGCCTAGATTGAAGATGAGCACCTTTTAAAGACAGGTACAGAAGAGCAAACCTTTATCTAGACAGGAAATTTGACTCTCGACTAAGAGGCACACACACACACACACACACACACACACACACACACACACACACACACACACACACACACACACAGACACAGGAGTAAAAGTGGGCCGGTACAGCCTGGCACTGCGCACCACTAAAAGATTCAGCGGCGGAAAGCAGTGCCCTGCCAAAACTGGGGCTGCCAACTCTTACGTACTGAGCCTGAGACTCCTGAAATTGATTCACTCCTAACGCCACATGTTTTTTCTCACGTGAAATGTTTGATGATGTTTTTGAAATTTAATTGACGAGCTGTATTAAGGCATACAGTACATAAGCTGACTTTAAAACATGCCGGCAGCATGGGAATGTGTTAAATGACTGTTCACGAGGGCATCTGACTGACTTATTGATCTACAAATAATCATCAAAGTAGCCTACTTTTGTGTGTTTTTGCCTCTAACAAATCTCAGTCCAAGCTGAACCAAAAGGTTGACAAACCTGCTGATATCTAGTGGAGAGGAAAACAATATGAAGCGATGAAGGTTGTGGTAGTAGGCTACCGGCAATAATTTAAAAACCCAAACGCATACACATCCAAAAACCCATAAATGATTTTTTTTTCTGCTGATTTTTCCATGTCTCTTCCTCACTGAACAGAATGCTTTTAAGCCATTTTTTTCCCAGACTAACCTGCTGCTCCTGCTGCTGCCATTTCACTGAACACAGGCTACCATGCAGGCAGCGATGCCTCTTCAGTGAAATGGCTCAAACACACACGTTGCCATAGAGACCCAGTAATAATTAAAGGTGGTAACCTATGTTAAATGTGACGCCCATCTTGCAGAGAGCTCGCTCATTACCACGTCTGATCGCTTTCCCATTGTGGCCATAAGCCCACTGCATAAGCTATTGGGGGAGTCAGATCTGAACAAGGGATCTGGAAAAAAGCCATTTAATTGCCTGTTCGCCAGGATAGGTGGGAGTTTAATCTACAAGTGTTGTTGCATTCTTCAGTGGCATTTTCAGCAGATATCTGCAAAACGGCAGCGGCGGACGCAAAGCCGGACGGTAACACTTGCTTTCAGAGCAAAGGCTTGGGACTGGCCGTTCACAAAGTCGCTTCTAAACTGTCTTCTCTTACTGTTTGCCGCCCCCCCCCCCCCCGCCCCCCCTTCTTCTTTCTGAACACAGCATTTGCATTTTAATGCGAAGACAGAGGAAGCAGAAAACAGTGTCATTATTGCGATTGTAATTGCTACGAGCCATCATACATAATGCAACAGAGCGCGCGCTACACAATAAACAGATCACCCTGTGCCGCACCCTAGTAAAACTTCAGTAGACAAGATTGATGGCTCTCTTTGGTCTTTTAAACACAGGTAAATGAGGCTTGCTGAGGAGGCAGGTAACACATACCAATCATGGCAATGATCTAGCCCATGGAATTGGCAACGCCCTGAGTTTGCATCACACCATGAGGAGATTTGCATCCCAGTGAATTCCTACCAGCAATAACCACTCCAGCACTGACAAAGTAGACAAACAAAAAGACAAAAAGAAAAAAAAGAAACGTCCTCCTTTGTGTATTACATATTCATATATTCATTCAGACACTTTTATCTAATGTCACTTAACTGTAGTCTGCAGGTGTACATTTCATCGTTTTAATGGCCCCTTGGATACCGAATCCATGACCTTGCTTGGTGTGGGCCCTTTTCTCTACCAGATGATGTATGGAATTAGCATCCTCACAGAAGGTGATAACATGGAAGAAGGCTGAGGAGAGAGAGCCATTACAGAACCAGTTATGCAAGGGGGGCACTTTAGCAATGGGGGCATTGTGCTGATAACATGTCATTTAATTCCGATAAGGAGCCGTCTGTTTCATGATAGCCAGAGAGTGGTCTCTGGACTAAATGAGCCTCTTGCCATTAGCTGTTGCGTGCAGCGAGTGAGTGCAAGGGGCTCTTAAAGGAGTCTTAAAGAGGCTGTCGAGAGGCCGTTTAATGAAGGATGCTGATGTGTGTGGTTGCTGGGTGAACGCACAGGGCCTGTATGGCGATGTGGCAGCATGCAGCGCTCCGCTCACAGGCCCATGTCAGCAGAGTCTGGGGCCGAGCAGTCGAGCGTGGAAGTGGAGTTCACAAACACAAACACGATGCAAAGGGAGAAAAGAGAGGAGGAGGGAGGGAGAGAGGGAGAGAGAGCTGAGAGGGAAGGAGATGGGATGAAGAGAGAGAGAGGGAGACAGGGGATTGATTGAGGCAAAGTTGCAGTGTTTGCTGGAAGGTCGTGATGCAATGTGGTGAGCGAGCAAAATCACACACAGTCACAAACACAGTCACACACACACACACACACACACACACACACACACACACACACAGCCACAGCCACACACAGCGTGCGAGTGAAGAGAGCTTGTACTTGATGTGGTCTGAGAACAAGCTAAAAAAGTCAAACATTTTTCTCTCCGTGTGTGTGTGTGTGTGTGTGTGTGTGTGTGTGTGTGTGTGTGTGTGTGTGTGTCTGTCTGTGTGAAATATGTTCTCCTATCAGTAGCTCTGAACTACTTATCAGCTGTCAACTAACTTTATTCACAACCATAGTCTATCCTTGATCTTGACACCAAGTCTCAGCCTTTTTTATTTTAACATAGTCGAAAATATGGCAAAAGATTGTTCATTGATTTATTTATACCTTGACTATGTTGCAATAGTTATGACTAATTTATTATGTTTTGCTTTGATGCAACATACACAATTTATGTATTACTTTATGAAAATAAAATAGAGCCCAAAAGCGGAATGACAAAGCAGATGCATTAATGTCAGAGCGAAAATGAACTTTTATTGCGCGCCTCTGGACACAGAAACGTCTGGTAATGTCCCCATATATCTCCTCACAGAATATTCTCAGCAGCTTACTTAATTCTATCGCTGAGCGCTGTCGAAAATACAGCAATAAAAAGAAGCAGAACATTTGCATCGCCTTGGCGACGATGACAATGTGAGAGTTATTGTAATTAATGCAAGTGGAGATAAATTGTCCATTAAACTATTTTCAGCAGCTCACAGACTCAGTTCTTGCAACTTCAACTGCGCCCACGCACACCTAGTCAGACTCTTATTATCTGTGGCCAATGAAAGACAAGTGAACAAACAAAACTGTTCTGCCCCATTGTTTCAAAGTTGAGAAGTTATTTGCGAGGAATTAAGAGTGATACAGCCACAGCATGTCAACAGCTAGTTTGAAGCACAACAGCGCACCTGAAATATGTCAGTCCCTTGTGTTTATCTAGTTAGATGAGCATAACATGTGCTGTATAGATAGAAGCTTATTATACATTTGCCTTCAGTATATTGTAGAGCAGTTTATCATTTCCATGCTGCATCCAGTAAGTCAGGTGTTTTTTTAAACTTTTCTGCTTACTCTTTCAATGGCCACAGTGTGATGTTCTTGTTCTCTCTGAAGCACCAGGGCGTCTGAGTGAGCACAACGCCATGTCAGCACAGGCTGCTGTTTGACTTTGAGATCCGCCCCATATCATCGAAGCCACAGCCATAAATCATCACAGGCTTATCAAGCCAAGCACGAATGGAATCCAGACACCTGTCCTTGTTTTGGGACTCCAGGTGACTTTGACTGAAGTGTGATACAGGGGGGCCTCAAAGGACTTAATGCAGCAAATCAACTCCTCCTGCTCCTCAGCCTCAAGAGATGGGCCATGTCAAGATCCTGGCATTAAGAGATGTCTGATTTAGAAAACAAAAACATAAACAATCACCTACTGTCAATGTTCAAGGAGGGAATCTGAATCACAAAATAGCAGCAAAAACAAAACGCAGCCTTGGAGCCTCACTTTGATTAATGGAATATTGTTTCAGCAAGTCCTCGTATATCATGCCATTCTGACAGTCTTATCTTCATTCAGACGTTGATGAAAATCGCAGAGAACAAAAACCACTAGATGATTATCAGTTTATTTTGGTCGCTTGGCAGGTTCTCTGCTGCATTGGGAGCAGCCCTTAACCTTTCCTTGGATGTTCAATTCAGCTTCCTCTACAATCTGCTGACCCTGGCGTGTGAGAAATAGGATTCATTTCACAAGTGTAACTACTACCGTCTCAGATGACAGAGGAATCAGGAGAATCACTTAACACAGAATACTGTGAGAGTGTGTGCTTAGACATCAAAATACTTCCACATACCCCTGCATATTATTGATGAATGTATAATTGATACAATTGTATTGGAATTGTAAATGGGAGAGCTGTGGCGCAATGTGGCAGCATCCTGACCACATCCAGA